>NW_010412186.1:31210-37580 GCF_000710305.1 Buceros rhinoceros silvestris | reverse complement strand
GTGTATGTGGGTATTCTCCCAGCCAGACACTTGTGTGCCCACGGCAACACACTTCTCGTGACGTCCACTTCATTGTGTTATTCCTGGATGGCTGAAACAGAGAATGCTTTTACAGCAATTTGCTTCCCTCTACTGAGGATGGAATTGTTCCAGTTGTGTAAATACTTCTGGTGCTCTTCTAGTTTTTCTCCTCACTACCCCACAGAGATGCATTTTCTTAAGCAGGGCATAGTACGAGAAGCAGCTCTGCTGGATTCCTCCTTCCAAACCTTCCAGCACATCTCAGGCCTGATCTATAGTATCTCTGTCAGGACAGCCCTTGACCCCTCCTTGACAAAAACAAACTAGTTTTACCACATTAAATCCTGGTTTTGTCTAATGGGCAATTAAGAGGGATAACTAAATCTCTGTGACTCTTGGTAGGACTTTAACTTAGGCCTCCAGAGACAATCGGTTAATATCCCAATCAAGTACACATTTGTCCATTCTTATATGAGTCCCTTGAGGTAACACTGGTACAAAAAGAAATGTTATCTAATTAACACATGCAGTTGGAATCTGATCTTTCATTTTCCCTTGGAATGTCTCAGCTGAAACAGTGCTCACATCACGACAGGATTTATGAGGATTTCATAAAGCGCTTTTTCCCATACACATAGTGAATAGGAGTTTCATCCATCAATGCAAGCTTGCATAATCCCTGTGAATGAAGTGTTATGCATGACTTTGAAATCCTATCTCAAGTGGCAGACAAAATGGAAGTTGTGTAGAATGCAATATACAATGTGTGGATATGCATTTTTTCTCACATATAGTCATTATCTGTAGTTTATGTGGCTGGAAGGTATAATGTTTTGTATAAATTATTTGTGTGCTTGATAAACTGAAAAGCATGGGAATTGCAAACCATGTTTTGGTACTCTGTGTCTGAGTAACAACATCTGAAACTTACTGCTTATCTTAGAGGCTTACTTCCCTCAAAATATCTGAAGTTACAGAGGAAGAGAGTGAAAATTACTACTTACAAGCCCCTGGCTCCTAGTTTTATGGCCACATGACAAGATGTTTCCTGGAAAATGATGGAGAAAGGAAGATGCCTGAGGCCTCGACTTATATAAATTCCTGTAGTTACATTTGTTTCTGGCGCTGTGTTGCTGATGACTGCTGAACATATGACACACTGTTAAAAAAGTATTCAACAACAGAAAAAAAAAAAAAACATTCACTGCTGGCTGGTAAAAATGACCCTCTTTTTCCACAGATATCAAACACAGTGTGTTCAACCTGGCAAATCATGATGTGAAGGTTACCATTCCAGATCAGACAAAAGGTCCATCTAGCCTTTCCTCATCCAGTGACAGTTGCCTCATGCACAGGAAGAAAATACACACGTGAAGAAACAGTACAAATATAAAGTGGCTTTTTTATAGCCTTTTAGCTTTGCCAAGGTGAGGTCTCTCTCTTTGAAAGGAGTGGAAGATACTCAAAGCTTTAGAGTCAGTCTTTACTTGATCTTTCTTTCTCAGCATTAATTTTCTTCTTAAGCCTTTCTGTATATTTAAACCTTATTCCCCAAGGAGGCAGCAGTAACAACAGAAAAAGGCCTCATGGAATAATTTCCCACTCTGGAAGCCACAGAGACAGAGTAGGCAGTGGTCTTCTGTTCATGACCAGCTCACCTTTGGCATCCTTTGGTACTTCCATAGAGGTGGAAATCATACCAGTTCTTGGGTTCTTTACAAAACAGCATGAAAGAAAGGACAGCATCAGCCTTGCTGTCTTTAAGGGAGCTGTCTTAGTGAAGAGAGAGTTCCTGAAAGAAGTAGGATTTGAGTCCAGCTTATGTAACTTTAATGGAGTCCTAATTTGAAGGAATGCTGAGCACCGGTCTGGAAAATCAACTGCCGACACAGATACCTAAAAGCTAGCACCAAAAATCTCTACTTTTAACACCTGAGCCTGCAAACTACACTGCCTAGAGAATTCCTAACAGCTAAAAAAATCCTGTCTCCCAGACTAGATACTGGTCAGGATGCTTTATTTGAACAATTTCTGAAAAATAAGACCCTATAATATATTTTCTGGTAAAAAGATAATGATTTTATTTGTACCTCATTCAGTCCAGCTGGATTAAGGTCATGCTGAACATGTCAGACAGCATTTATTTGTTTCTTGTCATGTTGAGTAAGAAGACATTTAATATTAAAAAAATAGCTTAAAACTTACATAAACCTTTGCAGCTGAAAAAGGACCCCCTTGGACTGAAAATCTAGGTCTAAACCCCAAGAAACTCATTAAAAGAAATTAAGTTTCTTAAAGTGTTTTCAACCAAAATACCCGAAGTAATGTTTAATCCGTGTTGTCTTTTCTCCTCTCTTCCATGATATCCATGTTCAATTGTTGCAGTATACTTGATTTAAATTCCAGATCTTCACTTGTTGCTCAATACACTGAGTTTTGAGCACAGAAAAGTCCCATTAAAGCAAATAAATGTTTAAACTCCAGAACTCCAGACTGTACTCCAGCTTTGGAACTTTGTATGGCAAGACAACTAACTGATGCATGTCTTTCAGTACGGAGTGCTGTGCAACAATAAAAATGTCTGGAAAATTAAATAGACAAGCCTGAATCTGATATCCACTCCAAAATGCCTTCATTGTGCAAACCTAGGAAGCTCAATATGACACTTTACATGTCAAAAATTAATCATTTAAATGCAGTGGGAGCATAGCCTAGACTTAGACAAGTCCAGATTTCAGAAATTAACACCACACTGTATTGTTTATAACAATATATCTGACAGATATAAATTTGCATCTGGCTATGTTTGTCATATCCAGATGTAGTCTTTATATTTTGTTTTTGTAATTCAGTTTTCATAATGAAAATGTTTCTGGATTGTATGATCATCTAGTTCAAGTATCACACTGAAGAAACATGACTCCTCTTTTTAGAAATTGTGCAATTTTTGTGTGTCTACAAAGTTCATTAGTCTTAGAAATTTTTGAACTATCCACAAATTGGATTACAGATTACATTTTGGAAAAAAAAAAATCACGGCTCATGAGGAAGAAGGATTGATTTAGCAAACAATTCAATCAGAAATACTAAATGAAGACAGAGGAGTTAGTGTTGCATCTGGAAAACACGTGTGTTAGAAAAGGATGCTCATTCCAACACTGGTCTTTGGCTTAGGTTTCTCTGTTTAGTTCTGTTCACTCTTGAGATGTAAGAGGCATGAGCTTCATTGTTAGCTATAACTGCAGACAGCTTTAGCAGGATTTGTACAATCTGTTTGCAAACTCAACTACCAAATGAGCTGGTTACTCCACTCCTAGAAAAGATTTGCTTGATTAAGTAGTTGAATGCGTTGTTTTTTTCACTCTCTGTGTTAGTGGAGAAGCATGACACAGGTTTGCAGGTTGATTGTTAGCCATCACCCAGATTTTCTACTCTGAACCCACAAGTTAGTTTTTCTGGCTGATATTAATCTGGGACATACCTTTCAAGTGGCCGCCATAATCAAACAACCAATTTAATTTTTGAATGTGGATAAAGGAACCATATGAAAGACCTCGCTAGAATAAATGAAGAGAAAATGTTGTGGGGATCTGTATGAGAATGAAAATGAAATACATGACCCAATTCTTGCTGTGTTTATCTAAATATTCCTGCATCTCTGATTGTTGTTAATTTGATGATTTGAATTTAATTTGACAGGTGTTGAAATGTCATGTGTGTAATGCTTTATTCATACAGTCTTCATTTCATGTTTGCTCTGCTCAGTCAAGGCTTAGAAACAAAGAAGAAATTTTTTCAAATGAACAGGAACAAATTCCAAGGATGAGAGAATATCCCTCAGGAGTTTCAAAGGAACATGAAATGCGTAATATTAACAGGAATTCTATAGGAAGTATTAACCATTACTCATCCCAAACACTTGAAAAATCAGTCATTGGCTTACATAAGAGACTCAAAATATACATTGTTTTCAAAGTGTTGTCTTCAGGTACCTTTTATTTGCTTTTTACTTTTTAAGCTGCTATGGTTTGAATTTCCAAGCTTTTCTCTGCTACAGGCTGGAATCTCATGTTTTATTTACTTGTAACAGAAACTGATCTCATATGGACACAGATGCTGGAGCTGAATTTTCAGAAAACCTTCAGCTACTGTAAGACTTGAGATAATACAATGACCCTTGGCATCACAGAGACAGGTAAGAAGCCATCCACTTAATACTGAAAATCTACTATGTATGAAGCACCATGCTGTAAAATCAGTAAGACTGCGTGAACAAAACTTTTGCAAAGCGCAGACCTTTTCTATGCTGTGTTTTGCTGGCTTTCCCAGACTGGCAAGATGCTGAGAATGGCCTAAGCTTTTGGTAGTTGCATTCACCTCTTAAAAACATCCCCAGATCTCTTTCATTGACCAAGTGATCCATTGAGATGATATTCGGTGGTAGGAACCAGCATGGCATTTCCTTTCTCTGGTTCAGAGATGGCTTGAGAAGTTTCCTTCCCCAACACCCCCAGTGTGTTATTGGAAAACCTGAGTTGCTCCACAAAAGGCTTTCTCAAAAAAGAGACAGGGTCAAGAAATAACCCCTTGGGGTCTTTTCATCAAACCTGGGTGCTTTTACATTATGCAGACTCTCTTACTGCAGTCCCACACATGGTTGGTTATTCAGAGGGCACTGGCTGAGTGAGACAGCAGAAACCATGTTGTTATATGTGCTGCATCACTTGATCTCTCTCAATAAGAGCAGAAATAAAAACCAGAATGTGTGAGGTACTACAGCAGAGTATTGCAAGACCAGTGCTGGAAAAGCTCAATATCAGTGAAATGCATTGAACTTCCTGCATTAGACTGTAAGAACTGTGAATTTACAGTAATCATATGATGTCTTCATTATCACGCAGCCTGTGTGTTTGTCTTCTCGGTAATTTTCAGGAAATTGGTGTTAGACCTTCCAGTGAACTGGGAGAAGGCACACAGAGATTAGATTACCTTGGACAAGCCTTCAATGGATCTGAACCCGGACCATCGCCAGACCTCACACTTCTTCCTCACCCAGCCAGGTGGAATTTACTTTTTGTCTCTCTCTCACAAAAATGGAGCTCCTGAAAATTGTACATTGAGTTTAAACTGCACTTTGACTTCCTCTCAAAGAAGTCACTAAGGTTGTAGCAGGAGTTTAATCTGCTTTTTATTTCTATCAGGAAAGTAGCCTGACTTTTTAAATCAACCTGCCATGATTTCTAAGTTGAAGACAAACATGAAAGGATTTTATTAAAGCCAAACTGCTTAGCTTTTCTGAAACACCCCTGCTTGCTATTTGCTTTCTACACATAAAACTTGTTTTTCTTTTATCCCTCCAAATCAATTCAATGAAAAAGACCCTCAAGCCTTACTATTCGCAATTGGGCCTCTAAAAACAAATTTGGGGTAGTATGACTTTTTACACCACATTTATATATTTATTTCTTGGATTAGCTTATTTAAGGTCTGAGAGGAGTTGAGGGGACTGACTGCTTTTTCTAAACCACATGGGGGTTTTGGCACTAGCGATGAAGCCGTTCCATGCCAGATAACTAAAACTTACGGACAAAGCTACTTAATTTAAAAGTTCATGCACAGGTTACAGAAACACTGGTGGTGTGAGCAGGTTTTCTTCTCTTTGCCTCTTCTACACCCTTAAACACCTACTTTTACAACCACAGCTAACTCCAGCTAAGGGGCATACCTATCCCTGAAGCAAGAAAAATGCCTGTGCTCTTGTTTCTCCAGGAGTGCTCAGTAAACCTGGACGCAGGTCCTGTGGCAAGCCCTCTTTTACTGCTTAATTCTTTTTACAGGCAGCAGGTATTAAGCAAGCTCGCAGCAGCTGTTCTGGGAAACACTGGCACAACTGTAACCCTCCCGGCTGAAATACTACCAGGTATTTACTGACTCTCGCTGCTCACAGCTCCAAGTCACTGGAGCCAAACTAACCCTGGGGTCTCAGTGTAAGTAGCCAAATGTAAAAATGGGGAAAAAAGTATGTTCAGGGTATGAATTTTGGGTTAAATAGGGAAAATACCCAGCTCAAAAACCTCCACTGTGGGGCTCCCAGGAAGGTTCAGTTTAGCTCTTGAACCCTTTTCAAAACCTACCTTTTTTTAAATTTCATTCAGCTTTTAAATAATTTCAAGCTGGGATTAGAAACATATTTGCTTATGCTTCAAAAAAGATAAATTGATAGGGTTTCCCACCCCCCACCCCCACCATAGTTCTTTATTTTAGTTGAAACTATTTTTCAGATTCTCTTTTGCATTTTGGTAACCCTGAAGTTTGGGGGGGGGGGGGGGGGGGGGGGTTTTAAGTGCTG
>NW_010412186.1:24047-31147 GCF_000710305.1 Buceros rhinoceros silvestris | reverse complement strand
AAGTGGGGGGGGGGGGGAGGTGGGTGGGTTATAACTGTAGAAATAAAGTATTTACCAAAAAACATCTCCCAGCACTGGAAAATCACTGTGGGAGTAAATATAATGAAGAATGTTCTCAAAGAAAACACTGAAAAGGAACTAGCAAATATCATACCCCAAGATGAACAGAAATAAAATGAATGTAGTCTTCAGCAGACAGATCAGTTCCTCATAGTAGCCTAATCTAATAATCAGGCTGACAAAGGACTTTGTATCCTTTGGTGAAAAGAAGAATATAAGAAAAAACTGCATGTTAAAGTCCTGGTTCACTGGCTTCTCTCAGACACGTCGGTTTTAAATTACAGCCTCAGCTTATTTTTTTTTTTTTTTTTAATACTACTCTGCTTTAGCCTCCTTATCCGGAGACTAGGGCTTTATGGATTGAGCAGACAACATACTGGTTAAAATTCTTCTCTTCTTATTTTACAGAAAATCAGATCACTTTGAATGGAAAACTTTTATAATCTTTGAAACTAAGATGGGCAAGATGGACCCCAACATTTTCCATCCACAGAATAAGTAAGATGCTTGCATTTGTCTGTCTAACTTAGAACTGAAGTAGAAGCTATTCTAAAAAGCGTAAATAGGGTTGAGCTTTCAAAGACTGGATAATATTTCAGGCAAGGCTGGAGTGAACTGTTGCTACATTAATTCACTTATTTTTATGGACTCGGATCATACTGCTGGATGTGGAAACACAAATATAATGAGGTGTTAAAGTAGCTTGTGCAGAAAATCTTCTGGTGAAAATACAGAGATTAACACTATTTTTCAGCCTTCCCTGCTTATTCTTCAGCACAATGTGGTATCTTTGAAGAAACATTAAGGATCAGTGCTTCCTTAGGTTCGCTGTGCTGCTGGACATCGTGGCTCTCAGCTGGCCATGGTTCCGCAGAGGTAAAACACAAAAGTTATTACTGTCACAGGCAGACTAAGAACAGTTTGATTTTCACAGTAAAGCGAACCATAACCAGTACTTGGAATTTTTCAAGAGACTCCCATACTAGGGTACTGCCTGAGCATTTTGTTCCATGTTAATCTATCTTTCTACTTGAGTATCAAACTATGTGCACTGTACCAGGTGAGGTCTTACCATTACGGTGAACGCAGGCATTTTCCCCTCATTCTCTTTGGATCACATCTGCCTTTACACAGCTTTACCACACTAGCAGCTTGTAGTCATGCTGTGCGTCTCCCGTCTGCAGTCTTCTTCTCTTCTGTGTCTCCAGTCTGAGGTCTTCTTTTCTTCTTTGTTACTTTCAAGCCCACAGCATCCAACCACTCTGGCAGAAAGTTTCAGTAGTGCTTAAATGAATGTTCTCACTTGTCATAGTACTGAATTTTCACTCATTTCTGTCTCTGTAGCAAAAGGCCATCCAATTATCTCTCTATGGCACTCCCATCTTTCACTACAGTGACAATGACTTCCAACTCTGTGTTGTCATGTTTCGTTAGATCATTCCTGGGTTTCTATGCCAAAGCCATAATGAAAACATTATATGAAGTTAGTCCAAGTTTGATCCTCGAGAAATTCCACTGCAATGTCCGTGTGTTCCAAGGCTCCCCATTTAGATACAGCTTGTCGTTTCTCATTTAAACAATTCTTTAGCCAAGTTCCAGTTCTTGCATTAGTTGCCTCTGGCCCAAGAAAATTCCCCTGTGACTCTGTGACCTGATACTTTACTGAAGTCCAGGTATGTGACTATATTTACTACGTTTTTCTCATGAGAAATCAAAGTGTTTTATAAAAAGAAGTTTGAAGGTCTTCAATATAAGACATTTTGGATAATCTGTATATTCTTTTACCCTTTGTTCTGGTTTGAGCTGAAGCTTCCTTGTTTTGGGAAATGGACAAATAGGAATTATTCCATGCAGTGCAGTAACTCCTCATTCAATTGGTTAAGGGAGTCAGGTGAATGTAACGTTACATCGGGAGCCTTTAAAAGCAGCAGGCCGGGGGAGTGTCGCTCTCTCTGACTTCCGGACGGCTTCAGGGAGGGAGGGCTGCCACGAATGTGCTGGCTGATGACTAGGCCCGGCTAGGCCCGACCTGTCGGACGACCAGGCCCGAGAGCAGAGGGCCTGCACCCCCAGATCGCTGAGGATCACAGACTGTGAACTGCTCCTGCCGTGAGTCTCGTCTGAAATCAGGTGAGATATCCGGACTCCCAGCTGTTCTGTGCAGGGAGTTTTCCTGCAGTTTTCTTGCTGTGAGGGGGTTTCTCCCCCCCGTCTCGCCGCGAGAAGAATCTCACTTTCTCTGCCTGGGAGCAGCTGCAAGTCTTTCACTCCCCCCTCGTTGTTGTGTGCCTGCCAAGGGATCTGACCTTGAACAAGACTGTTAAAAACTTTTTCTCCTCTTCCCCTCTGCACCTGGTTATCTGATCCTCTCTTCTTAGTTTTTTTCCTGTTCTCGGTTATATATATATATATATCTCGTAGTGTATAGTTGTGTGGATTTATTGTTCATTAAAAGTTTGTTTCAGTTTCCCAAACTCAGACCGAGGTGTGAATTTTCTTCTTTCCCCTTAAACTCCTCCTGTCTCTAGTGAGACAGAAGGGATCGTTACGGAATTCGAGGAGTTATTACCTCAGGACCTCAACCCTTAACACCCTTAAGTAATACTATTAAGAGTATCATTCCTTTATCTCTCACCTATTTTTTTTTTTTTTTTACTTTTTAGTAGACAACTACTAGGTTTTCTAGTTTCACTTTATGTAATACCACTCCAAACTGACAAATGCATTAGAACTCCTTTGTATCAGAGCTGTTGTTCTACCAGCATTTTGTTTCTTTGGTTGGTTTTCTGGCCATCTTGAATGTGTATTATTCTTTTTCTGTTCACTGCTCCTTCAGGTCAAAACACCTAATGCTGAGCCTTCCTTCCACTTCACGTGCTATTTCCTATTTCGTTGGACTCGATGTTGGACTTGATGATCTTAAGCATCTTTTCCAAAGTAAGTGATTCTACGATTTCAGTCTTTCATCCATTAGTTACTCCACCTTCATGAACACTGTTGTCACTGAAACATGAAGATTCATAGGGGTTTGGGTTCCATTCTTTTAATGTTAACTTAGTCGCCCTGCACAGCTGCCACCTTTCTTTGTTACTCTGCATGGCTGCTTTGTAAGATTGATGTTTTTGCTATACCTTTCTTTTTTTTTTTTTTAAAGGTGGGCTTACCCCATCCTTACATATTCTGACCTGCATGATGTAGCTTTTTCTTTGATGCTTTTTCCCTCTCTTTATAGACTCTGCATAACATATTCTTCTATAATGTCTCTATCATCTTTTACAATGACTCAGCCACTTTTAAAACGACAGTCATTTCTCTCTTGCTCAGTGTCTAATCTTAAAAAACATCTGTTCACTGGAACAACTGGAACATGTCAAAAACGCCTATAACTTTTCCAATTTGTATGGAAAATTAATCTCATACATGTACCGTATTAGAAATGATGGAATTATTTGGAATAGAACAGAATGGAACGGAATGGAACGGAATGGAACGGAATAGAATAGAATAGAATAGAATAGAATAGAATAGAATAGAATAGAATAGAATAGAATAGAACAGAATAATTTTCAGTTGCAAGGGGCCTACAATGGTCATCTTGTCCAACTGCCTGACCAATTCAGGAGATTTATTTATTTGTATTTCATGTGACTTCTTTTCTGGACTGCTGTTTCAGGGCAAACAACTATATCATGAATACAACCACTCTTGTGTCATGAGCTCTCTGAGGGAGGAAATTCAACTGGAAGCCTTGAGCTCTGCTTCCAGATGGCAGCAGAGAATGACAGAAGTTCCAGCTAATTCATTACTTTTAAGAAGGAATCAATGCAACAAGTTTTTATGCCAAAACTTGATGCCAGACAAACTCCTTCTGGGACTCATTTCTCAGCCTCTTCTATATTTTTATTGTTGTCATAGGGCATCCCTGAATTTCCCATTTTCATTTGGCATCAGAAAGATTAAAATTATATTATAACTTGGCAAAACCAAAACACTACAGTTAGTAAGTTTGAAGATGAAGGATTTTCAGTCATGGGAAACTGAAAATTGTGTGCTCAGCTGTGATACAAAAAAGGTCATTAGGCCACTGTCAGCAATGATGCAGAAGATGATGTAAATTAGATCTGGACTTCGGTGAAAATGCAAACTGAGCATAATGTTACATTCAGAAGAAGACAGTATTCTTTTCACAATACACAGTAGAAAGTCCACTTGTGATGTTTTTACGTTGGTTTACATAGACGGAGCGCTGCAGTATTACTTCTGACCACCACCTCTCATGAAGGCCTAGACATGTTAGGCTGCATGCTTCTGATCAGATACTTCACCCTCCTTACAAATACATTATTGAAATTTATACATATTTACAGAGATTCAGTATCAGTGAGCAGGTTTTTTTTCATTGAAGTGTCCTAACCTAGCCTTTTAGAAAATTTCTGATTTAGCTCATCTGTCCACCCAAAACCTTGAGGCCAGATATAAATAAATCCATAGACCAGGGAAGCATTTTCCAAGCAGTCACAATAGTAACTATGATGTATTCAATTTGGTTTAATCCTGATGACAACTCATCTCTTGATCCGCCGTAGAGAGCAGAGTGTTTGTCTTCTTATATCAGGGAGTCAGGAGTTGCAACAAACTCTTGTCCATTTTAATGCCTGTTAAACTGTTTAAAACTCAGAGCTATGTGACATGAACCCCATTCTTCACTTCCGAGTCTAAACATTACTATTCACCTGGAATAAGATTTGTTATGAAAGCCCATTTTAGTGAAAAACAGAAAGGATTTGAGGACAACACCGATTTTCAACTCCCTAGCAACATGTGTGTGATGCCATCTATAAGATCATCTGGGTAGAATATGTACTGATATTTAATACCATAGGAGCCAAAATGAAGAATGAATAATTTAACAAAATCAGTGCTGCAGTCAAAATAAAATAAAAGATTGATACAAATCTATTTTAGAGCAATTTGTGTTAGATTAGAGCGAATCAACTAGCCATGCAAAATACATAATAGCCACTACACCAAGACATCATACAAAGGCAGTAGATGGATTTTTTAAGAATGCCAAAAAGACCCAAATACATGGACTTCCATTATCTCTTCACTAAATCTTTTTATAACCATGGAGTAATTCCCTTGGCTGTCATACACTGCATAGGTCAATTGAGCTGAGTGGAACTAAACAGATTTATGACAGCTGACAGTTAATTCCTTACACCTCTTTTCCCCCCTGGTCTGCTTACACAACTTAGCTTTCCTTGCAACTGCAATTTCTTTTGGCTGGCATCTATGTCTTATAAGAGGAAATTCCAAGCAGAACTTATCTTTAAAAATAATTCTTTTTATTATAAAAGTTTCCTTGGTTGAACGTCTCCTTCCTACCTGACACCTACACTTGGTGATCTCTGAATTTTTTCACATCTGACTAAAGGTGGGCAGGAGGGCATAATTATTTTTTTTTTTGTTTCCCTTCACAATATGCAATTTCTTTAACATTTACTCTGAAGACTTGCACATGTGAGTGGTTCTGCTGACTTCATTATATGGAAGCAAAAAGTCTTGCAGAGAAACAGTCCTCTGTGAATAATGAAAAATGCTTAAAAGTACATTATAACCCCTAGTCATTAGGCTCAAATTTCCAAATGAGTCAGCTTGAAACCTAATGTGAGCTCCCAGATTTCTGCATCTAACTTTGATAATTTTAGCTGACATTCCTGCAATGACGTCTGCACATTCAAACATTTTATATAGCCCATCTCTGTACAATTGATTTTTCACACATTTTCTCAATACAAGCAGTGGAAAAAAAAAACAAACCAGATTTAAAATAATCAATTTACTTTACGTTTCCCACCGCTCATTTGCTACCTCTTTACATATCAAACCATCACTAGAAATAGTGGGAAAAGGTTAGAACAGTCAAAGGTAATGAAAATCCTCATAGTAATGTCGTTATGGGTTTTATGAAGCTGTCAAAGAAGAACTGACAAATGCAAAATTTCGGTATTAACATCATAGATTAAATAGTGGGGGTTTGTACTTTTTATTGTAACTCAATCACCTTTTAGATTTACCTATTGACAAAAAAAAGGGGAATCTCTATTCATTATGAGAGAAAATGTTTAGTTCTGTACTTTCACATAAAATTACTTAATATATGCATTTTTTAAAAAGGAATGCATCTCATTCTCCAGTGTTTGAGGCTAGGAAGAAAATTGTCAGTGAACTATTAAGTCTGATGAGAACTGTATTCTGCAAACTTTAAATAAAGCTGCCACTGGTGGCTTGTTTTAATCATTCTTAGCAACTCTGTCTTGGATTGAGTAACATGATTTTAATTTATAATTATATTAACACAGCTGTTTGTTGCATTGTCTCTTTTGGGAACCATGAAAAGAAACACAGGAGTTACTGGATTTGTTTGTAGGCACATGGGAAAATTTTATCATCTCAAAAATATTCTGTTGGGACTGAATACTTCAGACTTGAATTTTTTAACTAAAACAGGATGGACACTAAATATTTCAGTTAAAGTCTGTTTTGTATAAGAGCTTCTACTGGAAGAAGAGCCATGAAAGAGTGAATTTTAATTTAAGTTTTATACTTGTGGTTTGTATTGATACAGAAAAATCTCAAGTGAGCACTGAGATCCCCTTGACAGACCTATATCCTCATATCAATCATTCTGTAAGCAAAATACATTTTTTTTTTAATTTCTCAGCCTATGGAAAGAGGCTAGGAAGTGCCCTAACTATATCATGAGTATTGTGTGCAACCTCAAATTGGTCTACAGCATTGACTGTAACGTAAGACCTTTCTGATGTAAAGGTGGTTTTATGATTATTTTTTTCCAATGTATCTGTTTCCTAGTTTAATTCCTGTAGTCTTTTGGCATCCAGTACAGCCTGCTACAGTCTATACTACAGCTGAACACTGCACTGTATGAGCAGGTGCTTCCCTGACAGTTGGAAACCACAGCGGTTAATTTTTTTGACAGTTACTGTTTCTGACATCACAGGCAAGAGTGAATAGGC
>NW_010412186.1:333-23970 GCF_000710305.1 Buceros rhinoceros silvestris | reverse complement strand
TGAATAGTCATTTCCAACATGCTGTGACCAAGAGTAGCACAGATGAACTGTATGATGTGCAGATGACATAAAGAACCTAAAGGACAACTGCCAGCTTCAAAAGCACTAGCAAAGGACATTGGCAACCTCACAGCTTACCTTTGTGTTAGCAACTTCACCCAAAAGTATTGTTTGGTTAAGCTATTTGAGGTCTTGTGGCATCATTCATGACCTCCACTTCTATATCTCTTCGTTAGTACATTACTTGTCAGAAAAATTCTGTTCTTCTTCAGTATCATTACTTGGAAATTGTGACACAATGACCTAAAGAGCTGGAATTCTTGCATCTTCTGCACACTGAGGAGGTGAAAGGAAAGATCTGTAAAACACATGAAATTATTTTGAGGTGTGTAGCAGAAAATAGGCAGGCGGATGTTTTAGCAGTGATATCTGGATTATGTCGGACATATGGTCTAGGTATTCCACTCACAAAGACCCATGCCAGCTGGGTCAGCATGACAGGCACATCACTAATTTCTATGAATGTACACTCAGAGTCATTTCCAGATTGTCCAGCCTGGCAAAGCGTAAGCACTTGGTGATGCTGAGCAGTGTTGATTCATAGCAAATATCTCCCCTGCCATTTCCCCCCCTGCTGAGATTGTTCCACTTGTCACTGTCGATGCAAAAGGCTACTGACAGGAGGGAGAGTCCTGAAAGTTTTCTGCCCTGTTTGTGTAGCAGCTCTGGTCTTCCTCAGCTGAGGATATCTCACAGGTTACCTTTGACAAATCTCTACGTGTGCTGCAATGTGTAAGCAGCAGCATCGCCTTTCCCTGGAAATGTCGATATGGTAATAGGATCTATTTTTCTTCACAAGTGTTTCAAACTGTTTCTTAATCTGTTGCACAGGATACTTTGAAAACAATGTTTCTGGTAGTGAAACACCGTATCATTATGAAACTTTAAAAGATGCCAGTTTGTGGTGAGAATAGTTACAAAATATTTTAGGCTGGGATTCTAGCCGGTTTGATAGCTAACCTATTACCTGGTTTCCTGTTTCCCGCTGCATGATCTTGTTAAGTCCTGAGAACTCCACATAGTTCCTTCCAGAACAAATGAAACTTTCTCCTTCTGTAGCAAAATATTCAGTGTCAATCCTTCATGATAAATAAAGAATGTGACTGCCTTTTGATACTTAGTGGCTACCTAAACTGTTAGGATGCTTGTTCAGTATGAAGTATGATCACTTAATGTCCTATACCTTAGAAGCTGGATAATTACTATCCAACTACTATCCTAGTACAGGTAGTTACATTTCCAAATTGAAAAACTTTGGATAAAATCTAGACAAAGCTAATTATTTTGTCTCTCAAAATGAGGTTCAACTCATGGACTAAACCTAAATTTAGACATCTACACATAGATGTCCAATTGTGAAACAATGTGCTAAGCTTGGAGCTGTAGCTGCATGTGCTGTGATATGGTACCTCAGATAATACTAAATTCCTGTATTTAAGCAACTGTATTGTACCCACAGTACAAAAAGAAAAACAAACTAAAAACCAACCCAGAACAAAACCCACTACTTCAGATTATCCTAGAATTTAATTTCGGAGCACTAATAATTGTGAAACCTGTCAGTTCAAATAAGAAAGATCAGTAAGGTTAGAAGGAAGCATGAAAAAAGCCCCAATTATAGCTTGTGTACAGGATGGCAACACCGCTTAAAAGAACATGCTAGGACATGAGCACTGTGTCCTATTATTTTGATGCCTCTTTTAGCTGAAGATGCAAGTGTGCCAACACAATGGTGCACTGGGACAGAGGAACTCTTAGAGCGTTTTAAGAACATTGAATAGAAACACTGGGTTAAGTAACATGCTCTGTAATTTCTACTTTGATAGTTTATTTTTATAGTACTACCAACCCCATGATGTTTGTAGACTTCAAACATCTAGAGTGAAAAAATTTAACCAAGATGTTTTCCTTCTATGAAAAGGTCCAGCTGCCTTTGCACAGCAGAGTATGCTGTTTGTAGATGTGTGATACTGGAAAAGCAGTGGGCTCTGTACCCATGTAATCCTCCCCATGAAGGCTTTCAGGTTGTAGTAATCATCCTCACTGACTTAGATAAGCAAAAAATACTTTGTCATTATATGGTGTCGTTATTTGGAAAAAAGATTTCATGTTCAGCGTTTCTTCATATATGTGCTTTAGGTGTAGGCTGCAGAAGGGATTCTAGACTGACACAGATGAGCAGAAAAGGCAGTTCAGGCTAGCTGGCAACAGCGAGTCAGCCAGCTCTTTCGGGCTTAGCACACACTAGCTCCTGGGATTGAGCGTGTTGCTTTTGGGAATGCTGTCACAAAAATGGTGTTTGCCTGGTGCTACAGTCCTTGCACCTGGTGTGCATCTGGTGCCATCCAGTCACAGCAGCTCCCAGCTGCAGCAAGACTTCTGCATTCAACAGCTGGATCTGCATTCTCTCTTTATCTGATGGAAAGAGTCATTTTTTTACATAACAAAGCTGTTAATTAGTTCTTGATAAGATTAACAGGGACTTATTTTGACATAATTAGAGCTAATTCTATTACTCCTGAGGCTAGGGCTGTGCTAGAACAGAGGCTGATAAGCTTTATAGGTAAACGTAGATTCAAAAGTACTCCATAAGCAAACCTGTTTTATGAAGGTTTAATAGACATATGCATTCAAAAGCCTGGCATACAAAGTGTGTTCTACAAGAACACATTGTGTGAAGGAAAAACAATTTTTCGTGGAGTGTAATGAAGTAGAGTACAGTGAGTAGTTGTTATTTCTCACAGACTTCTGTGTTTCTAGGCTAAATCCCCTGCCTCTATACTTTTGCATATTTGGTGCCAGTAAGAAAGCAAAGAAGCTTTTCTGCTGAACTCCTAAAATAAAAACTTTGCTAAGGCTAAGACTGATTTTGAAATCCTGTCTAAAACTATCATTTGCTTGACTAAGTTGTTTGGATGATTAGAACATACCAGGACATATTTATAGGTAAGCCAGAAAGGGGGTAACTATCCATACCGTTTATTTAAGAAAAAAAAATCATTGTTTAGACTTTTTGAATAATTTTTGTCAAGCTCCACAAGAATAAATAAGGCAGGCCCTTCATTTAGGCCTTCTCTGAATCTTTTCCTCTTCTGTGGAGGAAATAGGGACTTCAGAATCATAGGATCATAGAGCGATTTGGTTGGAAGCGACTTTTAAAGATCGCCTAGTCCCACATCCCTGCCATTGGCAGGGACTTATTTCACTACATCAGTTGCTCAAAGCCTGATCCAACCTGTCCTTGAACACTCCCAATTATCAAGTATCAACAACTTCTCTGGAAAACATGTTCCAGTGTCTCACCACCCTCATCATAAAAACATTTCGTCTTTATGCCCTGTCTAAACCTACCTGCTTTCGGTCTAAATACGCTGCCCTCTGTCTTGTCACTACAGACTCTGGTAAAAAGTGTTTCTTCATCTTTCTTATAAGCTCCCTTTATATCTTGAAAGACAGCAATAAGGTCTCCCCAGAGCCTTCTCTTCTCCAGGCTGAACAACATCAGCCCCCACCTTTCTTCACAGGAGGGGTGCTCCATCCCTCTGATCATTTCTGTGGACTTCTCTGGACTCACTCCAACAGGTTCATGTCTTCCCTGCACTGGGGACCCCAGAGCTGGATGTGGTACTCCAGGTGGGGTCTCACAAGAGAAGCAGAAGTGAGGTGTGAATTAAATATAGAGAAATTACGGACTTAGTGTACACCTGCTGGATTAAATTTATATCATTTAAAAATAGATACTCAGTCTGAGTTTTGTTCTGCTAAAAATATGTTTTTAAAATATATACCAAAAGAGTATGTCATAAGGAATCTGGTCCAAACTTCATTGATTTAACAAGAAATAAGCATCACTGAAAGGTTTTATTGAACTTACAATACTGAGGTTTGGGTTTAGACAGCTGAATCTTTCTAAATTTAATGTATTTCTTTATTATGAAGTAAGAGAGATGTGTGTGTGTGTGTGTGTGTTTAAAATTATCAGTCTTCAATACAGTTGCAAAGTGCACATTCTACATCCAATTCGTAATCTAACCAGCCCACAAAAAATAACTTTATTTATGTATCTATTCCACGATCTCTACTTGCTCATAGTCTCTGATAGACCATCTGCTTGAAAATGGCTGCAAAAATGCTTTATATCTGTAAGGTTCTTCCTGAGACATAATCAGCATTCGTGCAGTTACTTAAAAGCTATGCTCTACTGTACACTTGGAAGGTATAGGATATATTGATGTCATGTCTAAAAAAAGATACAGTCGTACTAGAAAAAGTACAGAGACAACAGATGTTCGTTGATTACTGTATGAGAACTGTCTGAACAGATAAAGCCTGTTTGTCATGAAAAACAGAACACTGAAGAGAAGTTTATCATTAAGTTCTGCAAAACCATAAGTAGTATGGGAAAAGATGAATAGGGGGAATGCTGAGAAGTTACCATGATACATGAGGTTTGGGGTTTCAAATGCTTTAGCAAGATGCATGCCTAAACATGGAGCTCAAAGGGAGGTGGCTATTAACATATAGTTAAACAATGGAACTCATTAAATGTAGTAGTTCAAAAAGCACAACTGACCATCTAATGAAAGGAATGGGCCTTGGAATGTTTTCTGACATGAATACACCGTGTCAAACTTGAGGAGGCTATTTTAGCTGCGAATGAGGTCTTTGGCATGGGTTCTTCAAGAGTGTTCTTGCATAAAAGTACCACCTGCTTTCCTGTTTTCCTGTGACTACTCACTGTCGGAGACCAGATACTGATACAGATGGACCTTTGTTCTGTTCCAGGACTGTTCTGAGGTTCTGGAAAGATTTTTTTTTTTTTTTTTCAATTAGACATGATGTTCAATGTATTAAGTCACAAGAGGCCTTCCTTTTCAGATAAATTCTGAAGGGTGGAACTTAAGTAGGGAAAAAGTCAAAAATAGACTTGAAATTCTGACTCCCTGGTAGTTTTTACGGTAATTTAAGCCAACCTGTGAATTAAGGAAAACAAAGCTAGCCTGGGTGCGGGCTGTTTAGTAGGCTGGATATGTCCTTGGGAACCAGCCTGGACAGATGGCCACTATACACTGATGCCAGTGGAGGAAGCTGGCCCTTTTTCCTGTGCTTGCTTAGTGTGTTTAGTGTGTCCTCCTTCAAAGGGAGTAGGCCCTTTGAAAAGTCCCATTTTTGCATCCTTGGAACAAATACCATGCTCTGACCACTTTAATTGCTTATGGGTTTAGTCCTCCAATATGAACCACCTCATCTGGTGCTTTAATCTCAATGCTAGAAAAGTGCATTTGGCTTAGAAGGCAAGAACAAAAGAAAGTGTCTTGAGAGTGTGGAGCTATGAAGTAACCACATGTAACATTTCTGAGGTAAAGCACATTTGTAAAGCTTCAAACTGATCTCTTGCTAAAAAGAGAACACATTCTTGTACAAAGAGTATTGCCTTCTTCTTAAATTCCAGTACAAATGTCCCACTCTTGACCTTATCCATCTGTACAGAATGATTTTGTCAGTGATAAATATGACTTTAGTTCAGATGTTAAACCTTTCCCCTCTATTTTTTCCAAGCCTTGTTTTTAACCACGTATATGAAATATTAAATCTTCAAAACTTTATACCGAAATTCTGCAAGGGAGTCATTTTATGATTAAATGCTTATAGGGAAGTACATACTCAAATTGAAAAAATTGTGTGCCAGGAAAGTCCCAATGCTACTTAAAACAAAAAGAGTCTTCCTGAAGTTAGTATTCACAGCTGCAAAGAGATGACAGGTGATCTCAGAAGGTGCTTTCAGCATCTGAATGCTGCATTAAGTATCCCAAGTCAGCATTTAGGTGCCACTAACATTCATCAAATTCCCACGTAACCCTTAAGTGCCTAACTTAACAGATTAAGGGTTTAGTCACAGAGCTTTAGCGTCACCATGCTTCTTCTCTTCTTAATGGACAGAAAGTAGCTCCTACAGGCTACACTCCAAGTGGCTTCTGCTCTGAAATGCCCTGCAGGGCAAATCGTTTTTCTCAGCAGGGAATGAAAAGGGAATAGTGGATATTAGTCTCCCTCACACTATCCTTTGTCATTATGCCACATAATTTCCCATGTGACATCTAAACTGAGAAACTCCAGAGCAGAAGGTTCCTGATCTGAGTGTAAATCTTAGCCTGTCCTAACTCCACATGAAAGCAGGATTTAAGCACAGACATCTCCCAAATCTTGTTTATTGGGGAAAGATAACTGAGGCACAGGCTGACTGTCATCTACACTGAAGTTTTAAGAGGTCTTTGTTTTGAAACACTGCAGGGTACTCCATGGTGCAGAGCTACAGCTCAGCTTAGAAGCAGCCCAGGACATTTGAATTTCTGTGGCAGGAAATGTCCATTTTGAGGATGTCCAGGACCAAGGTGCTAAACTCATGACTTCATCCTCTTGTCTTGCCTCACTCACCTGCACGAGCTGACCCAACAGACCTGTTTACCGCATATCTAACTCTGAAACAGATTAATCAACACAGTATTGGTGCCTTCCCACATACTCAATAGATTCCAGGTTGTAGATTCCCTTCTGAGATTGAAACTCATTTGGTATGAAAAAGTTGACTATTCATTTGAGTGGCAAGTGGAATGTAGTTTTTTGTACAATCCTCTTAGTATTTTTGTTAGAATTAACTATAAAGTTAATTGGATCTTGGGGAAATGCACATTAAAGGTTTTTCTTAAAGAAAATCTGCTAACTGTGTAAATCAAACAGAAAGATTTCCTTTCAAAACCTCCTGCAGACTGGAAACATGGAAAAAATGTTTCTAAATTATTTTTATAAACCCTATGGTTTTGGGGTTTTTTTCTTTTTTTTTTTTTTTTTTTTTTTTTTTTTTTTTTTTTTTTTTTTTTTCCAGAAAATAGAAAGTTGTCTGAAATCCTGAAATTACTCCCTGAAACTGGAAGGGACAGAACTACCAGCCACCTCTCTCCCCTTCCTCAGCACTTCCTAGAGCTATTCTCACCATCCTCACCCCCTCCCAAACCTCTTCCCCTTCCTCACAAGAATGCTCCAATCCCAAACCCGTTAACTTCCAGGGTTGGTGTTCCTTCTGCCCCTTCCAGGGCCTTCCCCATGAGGTGAAAGCTGTCTCTGCAGGACTGGGGTGGCCCAGCCAGCAAGGTGGGCTGGCCCTTCTGTGCCTACTGGCTGAGCAGAGAGCAGTGAGCTGGCTACTGCTTAGCAGGGAGCAGGAAGGCTGAATAAGGAATTTTAGTAATTTAGTGGCCCAAATATTCTGTTTGATAAGCATGAGCTGTTAATCTGTGTGAGGTGCAGAAGTGAACTGGATGTCTTCTCTGGGTCTTTTTCTCTCCTGTTTTCAAATCTACTCATCCAGAGATAACCCAGCCTCTCCTGTTACCAAGGTCAAAACTGATGATAAAAGAACAGAGCAGCATTCAGTATGGGCTCAAGAAAAGTCAGGGACACCACAAACTTTGCTTGCTTTGAAAATGAAAAAAAAATTACTTTCGTATTTAACAAGCAGAAAAAGCAAAACCGATTCAAGAAATCACCGAGCAAAACATTGCACAGGGCATTTCATTCTCCGCCTTGGCAGAAGACAATGGTGGAGATGACTTGCATACGACAGCTATTCATCATACCTAGAAATGGCTATAAAAATGTTGTCAGCACATTTTCATCTGAAAAGGCTGTTTTAGCAACAGTGATATATTTAAATACAACATGTTATGCTGTCTCCAACAGGAGATGCTTTGATCTAGAGAAACGAACATTTCGTTTACCACTACATTAAAGAATGCCCTTAGTAAACAGCTGTGATTTTTCATCTTGTATGTTAGTTTTGGCACAGCCTTTCACAGAATTTTGTAACTAGCACATATGTAATAACATAAAAAGTAATAATAAAAATGAAAAAAATCTGGAGAAAGTATTCAGGGCCTTTCAAAGTTCGATTCAGGTCCAACAATCCCCTTTAATGCACTTAGTGCAGAGTTGCCCTCATAACTATGCCTATACGCAGGTAGATAAAGATATATATAGTTATCCTTAGAGTGGCACACAAGTCTACCACTGATTTTCCACCTCTACCAGCTCTTTCTTGAAAATTAAACACTTAAACTGAATTTTTCTTCTATCAGGTCCCAAAAATAGACTTCCTGAAGAAGTTTATTCCACAGGGCAACTGCTCCTTTATTTATAGTGATTCAAACTACATACTTTAAAATTTTGTATATATGAAACTTCCTGCCACCATTTGTTGTTCCTAAATTTTAATAGCTTGTTTTGTCTTTTGTCCCATCATTTTCCTACAATTTACTTGAATTTAGTTGATATACTCAATAACTTACACCCCAGAGTAAAATCCCTTCGCAGATTCCATTCCTTATGAAGGAAATAGATGTTTTCCACGTGCATAAATTTAAGATATTCCAGAATCGTCTTTCTTATAAGCTGAGATTGAGAAATAGGGAGCCTTCTCTTTTTCCCTTTCAAGGTAAGAAATAAACTTATCTCTTATTAGCAGTGAGCCAAAAACTTGTCCTGTTCTCATTGTGTTCACACGTAATGAATTTTTAAGGTTTTCAATAACAATCTTAATGAACAAGTCAGGGAATTAGTTGGCTGTGTAAGTGACTGCAATCAGGTCACTTAAAGGGTAAGACAATCTTAAAATTAGTGAGGCACTAGGGAAGGCTATTTAGAACATTTCAAAATGTATATGTTGAGATATTCAAGAAACCTTTTTAACTCCATCTTTCACTATAAAGAGAAGGTCTCCCACTGGCTAAAAAATGTCAAACCATCCATATATAATTTAATTTGTTTTGTATTTATTTTATTTGGAATAAAAGACACAAGCTTCTCAGCAAGTCTCTACTTGAATTTCTGCATTTTGGTACTGCACAGCAGGATAAATATATGCAGGGTTTCTTTCACCATTTAAATAATGGAGACTGATGGTGGACTGGAAAAATATATATCTATGAATAGCGCCTGGTGCTTCCTTTAGTCAGGCAGGTCAGTGGCATAGCAGAGTGGCAGCTGAAAACACCTGGTTGTGATGACAATACCATGCACAATGTGTATGTATGTCTTTCCCTCTCATGGTTGCTGAGTCCATGGATGTCAACCTACTGCTGATACCCATGACTGGAACTAAACTGGGGGTTCAGCCAGTAGAGACCTCATTCATAAGACATTTTTCAGACCCTGACACCATTTTTTATTCCTGATCAAAAAAGAATCCTCAGGCTACATTTAATTTAATAGTTTCTCTGGTTTTAATTTTTATATATGCTGTGTTATTATCAATCAGGACAGACAGTTAAGCATCATATTTAAATAAGAAAAATTCTTTGTGTTACATTGAGTTTTATTCTCATTAGCGGTATCATTTAATGTTTTAATGTTCTACAGAAGAAATTCTGAGTCTTGTTCATGTGTGAATGTAATAATCATAGAAAAATAAAATGACAAAAGGCAAAACTGAGATGACAGTGAGGGTCTGTCTGACAAACAAGCAAAATAAAGCAAAGATAGGATGAAACTGGTATGGAGCAAAAAAACATTATGGCAATGAACACTTGAGAAATGCCTTTATATGAACAAGAAACACACTGTAATCAGAGGTGATATTTCACAATTAATTGTTTCCACTCACAGCTTGAAGAAGATCTTTGTAGAATCAAGATGGTTTGAATTTCAATTTGTTAATGAGAATGAAAATCCAAAGGCTAATATCATCCCAAGGAAGTTGAAGATTATCAAGGTAAAAATGCTTCTGAAGTTCACATTTTCATTTGTTTTGAAAAAAAAAATCCCAAACAACCCCCACCAGAACCCCTCTCGATGCAAAATATTGACAATTTTAAGGTATTTGGTGGCTTTCACTTCACATGTCAAATGAGGTTTGTCTACAGCTAACCATTCTGTATTGTAACCGATCTCTCTTAAGTTATGGCTAGTAACATGGAAGACTAACATTTTTAATATACTTTAGGTCTAACCTACTCGTGCAATGGAAAATGAGTAATTTATATTTTTTTAATAAATCATTTCACCACTCGATTTTTTGGAGAAAACTCAGTGTATGACTTGGCGCAAGTAGTAGGATGTTGTGCAATACACAACAGAGCTCATACTTTCAGTCCATTGCAATGTTTCTGCATAGCTTCACCGAGGTCAATACTGCTGCAACGAATTACATCAGTTGAGGATCTGGTATTGAACTAAGCTGCAACTTTAACGTGTTACACACAGAGACAAAAATAATGCCCTATTCATAACGAAGAAGTAAGAACAAAGGCTTGAGTCCCCAGGCAGAAAAGCTCCTGCAACCAAAAAATTTTACAGTTATTGTTGATTTCAATGACTTATGATTCACACTTCACTAAGCCGTACTAGGTATTTGTTTGAGGATATTTTGCTTCTATATACCAGATACAGAAAATAAAATACCTTGTGTCGTGTAAGGGGTAAACTGACGTAATGAAACACAGAAATAGAGAAATCAGCAGAGCTACCTGGCAGATCAAAAATCCAACAAAAAAACTCCTGGAAGGCTGTTGCTTATGTCAGCAGAAAGGTTTGTCATGAAAAAAAAAAAGAAAAAGAAAAAAAAAACAAATATTTTCCTTTATTTTTTTAAATACAGAAGTATGTTTGCCTTAATCAGATCTAAAAATTTAAAGTACCTAAGCTAAATACCTCTTTCTGGTTCCAGTAACGCAAAAAGAACATGACTGCTCAAAGCAATAATGAATCTTTTCCTCATGCTGGCTCCAGCAGATGCCGCTTTTTTCAAGTTTCAGAGGATGGTACAAGAACTCCTCTAAAGGACACATGCAAAATAATCTGCTAGAAGGGAAGCTCTGCTTAGAAAAATACACGCCATTTTCAAATGCTGCTTTCACTGAAAAATAGTAGAACTGAAACTTACGTCTACTTTCACACATCATCTTTCAAAACATACATCAGACTGTGAATGAAAAACGTCAGTGCCATTGTGGGGCATCAATTAAGAAAAATATGTGAGGTTTTTATACTACAGTTTACTCCGCAGATTGGTGAGTTTATGTCTGCCAGAAGATTATCTGCTCTTTGGAGAACATATGTAATAGACAGTTATAAATTTTATCGTATTTTTGTTCTTGAGTGTTCATGGACAGAATGCTGCACTTTAAAGCAATGCTATGAAGCTAAAAATGTAAGGTCAGTTGGTCTGGTTGACTATAACTGAGTGGGTTTTCTATATTTAAGTGGCTGATCCTGAGAGAATAATCATCTGCTCTTTCCACTAACTTGAAGATGTGACTACTCAAGACTTTTAGAGTCATTCCCTAACAGCTGGGATTACCAGTTGAAGAATCCATCCTGTGATTTATGGGACCTCAGATTCAGCTCACCATAAGTCTTCATCACCCTAAAGCACCTCCCTGCTTTACAGGGGAGTAGTGAAATTTGCCTGGTTTGGGGTATCCTCCCTGAAAGTTTCTATCTTGTCTTAATTAACTTGCAGACTTCGAATCCTCCATCCTTCAGACTGCATGGGAATAGCAGTGACATTCTGGAGCCACCGGTGCTTACTCCTCTACTTACCCCTCTACTGCAGTGGTATCTATGGCGAAAGAGTGCTACGTAGAGGTCTTGACAGAAAGCAAATTCCTGCAGTAGCCTTGAGGGTGGCTCATAGTGCAGTGATAGCAAGGCAGAAATTCCTACCTTCACTTCTGTCCAGCTGCATGGTACACAAGCTCCTTCCCATAACTGTGTCTTTCAGTTAGTCCTTTTCAGTTTGGCTTAGGTGATAGTGTATCTCCAGTTTACCTCCTTTCTACAGTGGTGTGCTCTTCCACAGGTTTGTCACTTCACCCATTGGCAGCCCCTTGTGTGGAGATCATTAAGAAATTAATTTTTAAAAAATCAACATTTCCTATACTGAAAACTAGAGAGTGCTGAAGATTGAATCTCTGTAATTGTTCTGGTTTTCTGTTGTTTCTTGTGGATAAGGATGAAAAACTGGATCTCTTGGTTGCCTCTAGATAAGAGTAAAATAGAAAATTTTGTTCCCAGAGGGATCTTTCTTGGTTGTTCTTGTGTGCATTTAGTTTTGCATTGAAAAATTAGTACAATGACTTCTGCTAATTCTTTTTTTGTGTGTGTATGCATACAGTTTTGCAAAACCTCTCTTTCTTCTATCCCAGAAATGTCTGACATGTATGAGCTGCTTCTTTTGATGCACAGTACTTGATTCTGATGGCCACATATGAAAGGAGTGGAACTAATGGGCATTGTCCGTTACAAAAATACTAGTTTGATGATGGTTTGTATTTTGCCTCATCAGTGGTGTGGTATCACAAAACCAGGCCTATATTTTTTAAATGAACTCCAGGCTAACTGTTTTGGAAAAAGAGGAATGTATTTCTGTATAGGCATCCAAAGATATTCCATAAAGCCGTGAGCACAGAACCCGTTTCTACCACAAGCACCACAAAACTCAGGAGTAAGTTGCTTCAGATCACTCCAAAAACCACCCAGATCCTTGCCAAGTCTGTTTTCCTTTATAGTTTAATTCTAGATTCAATAAACACAAAGAAAAGGCCATCAAATGAACAGAGGCCATGTAATTTACAAATCCAACATGCAACTGGTGTTTCATAAATATGTGGATACCATTATGTCTCTGGGCTGAATCGAAAGAACCACAAGTTTTGACAACTTGCACCTGCAATATAGATATTCCCAATTTTTAGAAAAGTTAAATACTACATTACATGTACACAAAGTGCACATTCCTAAGCTACGGTCCTCTTTTGAAACCTAGTTTCTAACAATGTTGCCAAAAGAAATAGCTTTTGTGCTTTCAGACAGCCAACATCTTATAAAACCAGGCAGATGAATGATGTTATGTGTAAGGGATGAATAAAAATATCAAAGATCTGAAGTTCCAATCATGCTCTGCTGGCCAAGAAAACTGTGTTAAAATTCACCCCACAGAAGATAAAAGCAAATAACATTGGGTTCAACCTGAGCATCTAGTCCTGCTCCAGAAGATAAAGGCTTGTGAATGTTCCTAAGGCAGAATGATCCCTCATTTTGCAGTTAAATTTCTGGAGATTTTTGAAGTGTGTTGCTATGCTGGGCTTGTTCATTGGTAATGGTAGTATGAGCCTATTATTCATGAAAGTTTTATGTTGAATATATATATTGATTGTAATTTGAGAGAGAGAGCACTCAGACCTCTTAAATTCTGCTTTTGAATTTGGGGGGAGCCATTTACTATCAGTGGCAGAAGATAGGAATTTCATTCACATTAAAGTCGGAAGAAAGATCTTGATATCTCAGACTGACAGCCTTCATAATATAAATTACAGAAATACATGCAAGAAAAAATGAGTACCTAATAATTAAACTGCATGTATATAATGCCTTAGTGATGTCTAGAATTATATCAATATACAACTTTAAAAAAGGATACGTAATTCTAAATTTATATAAATGAGAGAACTGAACTAAAGAAAAATAAACAAAGGCACACACTGCTTTTAAACTTTCTCACACCAGTAAAATATGCAGGTGAAAATTTCCTCTGCTCTTCAAAGCAGTTATTGGTTCATAGGGTTTCACTTATAGGTATGTAAAAGATAAATATTGATATCATAACTAAAGGTTTCAGTTAGATCTATTTATCAGATGTTATACAAACGCTCAGGAAAATTTGTCCTTTTCCTAGGCTACACCTGATTTTAATCAGAAACTAGTACCTGACCATCAAAAAAGATAAGAAGAATGGCAGTATAAATAAAACTTCACCTGTGGCTTAGTTATAGGTGACAGTCATCTCACCTGATTTTACATATCTGAAGATTAAGATTCTCACAATGAACTAGTCACCATAGATCGCCTTTGTGGGGCTCATCCAAAGAACAAGTCATGTGACCTCTCTAGAACAGAATCACGTATTCTTTGGAGATGTCTATTGCCCTTCTTAGACTAATTGGTAGTCTCAGGTGACTGGATTATAATTAATGCCTTACTTTTGGCTCATACTTGCATGGTTGAACTTTCTGCATGACCAAGGAGTATCCCAAAGAGAGGAACAGAAGAAAAGAGGTCACACACTGAATAACATCAAGTGAGGAAACAGAATTGTACTTTCAGCACTATTTTTTGAAAAATGTCTTATTTTATAAGAATATTCCTCCTTTATTTTATTTTTTGTTCTCCTTTAGAAAAGGGTTGCTCTAATAGAGAGTGATTCTGGCAGGAGTCCGCACTGTTACAATAACATCTTGGAAGAATGTAGGAAGCTGGATCAGTCTATGTCCCTCGGTCACCGAAGTTGCAGTTTGGATATATGTGTGAGCTCTTTATAACCTTGCAGATGCTTCTATTATGAACAATCACTTTGTTTCCCTCATTCTGTTGTATTTGTGTTTTATTACTTTCTATCGAAGCTTCGATTTTTAACCTTGTTTTTATTGTCTTTCTTCACAAATAGCTTCACAAATAGCACAATGTGATTCTTCGATCCCTTTTGACATCCAAATATAGGATAGATGTAAATACTCCCAGGTAAATTCAGAGGTTATCAGGTGGTTTTAGTACTGCTTAGACATAACCCTGTGCTTTCTAGCATACATCTGGATCTACTCTGGTTTTTGGTTTTGCCAACAGAACATTAATGTCTGGTAAATGGTCTACAAGGTGTCATGTATTCAGAGACCTTAGCATGATGAAATAATTTGCTGTTGTACCTTTGCCTTCCAAAAATCAGAATGGTGAAACTTACAGCTACAATGGGGTTTGCTCTAACACTGCTTTAAAAGTCAGGCATCATGATAATAATCATGTTTATTAGCCATTGGATCAGTTTCTGCAGGGATTTCTCTTTCTTCTAGTTGCTTACCTCAGGACTGGCATTTTTTCGTGTGCATCTGTTCTAGCTCAGGCCGAGGCTGAGGGCTGAGCTCAGAGATCATCCACTGAAATACGTGAGTTAGGTCAGAGATAAGCGATCAAATCATAGTTCTGGCCTTAAAACCTTTCTCTACATAAACAAAGCCTTCTTATCTGACTGATGCTAATGTGCAGGTGTTAAGTAGTTTAGCCTGCAATAATGAATAAATAAGAATAAATTAAGGAAATATGTCTAGTGGTATCAGTGACAGAAGGTATTCGGTAAAGCTTTATTTCCTTTTCTGCTGTCAATCTAATCAATATTTGACTACAGAAAAATTAAACTGATGATTTTTTCTATGATGAACAGAACTGTTGAAAACTTTACCCAATTCATAAAAATTGCAGTCTTCCTTGTTAACCTAAAGCACTATTTTCCTTTTCTATTATTTTTACTTCTGTTTCTTTATGATCTGAAAGCACCTGGAGCTGTGCATTGAATTGGAAGTAGAAGAGTTTTCCACTCACAGTTGGTGTGAGGATCTGTTTTCAAAAACATTCATTCACCACAAGTAATTTCTGTGGCCTCAGGTTCTGCTCTCATTGCAATCAGTGACAAAAAAATCCTCATTTACTGAAAGGAGAAAGTTAGAAAGAGAAAATAGTAAAAGCTATCTAACCAAACCCATCTATACACCGCATTTCACTGCATATCTGCAGTCTGCTACGACTGAAGACATCTGCCCAAACCATGGTATCCAATGCTGACTCTTGAATGCACTGGGATCCTTCCTATCTGAGTTCAAGTTACAGTCCTTTCAGCTGATAGAGTCACTGAATATATAAGCATTTTATATAGATGCACATGGTTTCAATGATGCTAAGCATATTAGTTTGCTTTTTTTTTTGTGTGTTTTGAATTTTTTCAGCCATAGCCCTGAAGACTGAATGGCAGCCAGGCACAGCCACATCTAGAAATGTTGCTGATGTAAACTGAATTAAATCTAGTATAAAACCGAATAAATGATTTATATTGAAAGGAGAAATAAACAAAATTAATTAAAAATCTGTTTGTTTAGTTTGAATAAAATATCTTTCTGTCAGACTCTGAAGGTAGTTTTGTTCCACAAGAAACACCAACATGTGGTCACTCTGTTTCCAGGTTATAATGCCGATGAATAGCACCTTTCATAACAGAGTCCTCAATAACCTCTGGACTTGATCCTGAAAACACTTTGTGTGTAATTATGTTGGCTTCAACGGTACTACCTCAGGGTGGGTTTCACTCACTTAACATTAGACATTTAGAATTAGACATGTAGGCTCCCTCTGCAGTCAAAGAAGAGATATAGAAAGCACTAAGGAAGGAGTTGTGTTTCATGTCTGAAGTATTTTTTAATTTTTTTTTTTTATTATGGGATGCATTGTCAGAGAGGGAGATTGGCATCAGTCTCTGTTGACTGCATAAGGAACCACTACGATTAGAAACTTAGGTTTTAAGAAACAAATTTCTTTGCAAGTTTGAGTGCATACATTTTTGATGAGTGAAGTCTTGGATCTATATGCCAGTCAACTGAGATACTTGTGGAGAGAACAAATCACTTTATTTAGCTTAATAAACATATACTAGTAATGAGTGATGCCTCCTTTAGCTAGAAAGGTGGTAGTGTAAAGGCCACAGAGATGCTATAGTACAAGCAAATCTGGATGTGGTTATATTGTAAACGTTAGTAGCATGTGAGGACTCACTCCATCATGTGGTCCAGAACCACGGTAATGGGGTAAGGGGACTATAGGTCCCACAGAAACCAGTTCATCTATAAATCTACACTTGACAATGTGGGGAAGAGTGATTTGTGCTCCTCTAAAAGGTGCCATTGAATTGTGGCGCAAAAGAAAGTCAAGAAAATAGCACTGGTGTTCTCCAAACAGCTCCCCACAAAATGCTCTTCTAATTCAAAATACAGCTCGCTGAGGGTTGGCAAGATACTCAGCATATGAATCTGTGTGCTGCAGGGATTTTGCTAAGCTGTGGGGGGATTTGTCTTCCATTCACTGGCATTTAGATGCCTGACTAACCTCTCTTGGCTAGGCTAGGTTCCTTGTACAGAGAAACCCAGACTTAAACCTCTGAAGTTTTCCTCCAGAGCTTGTAAAATCCACAGCTTCCATGAATATATGCTTGTCTACATTAGAAATGATGGGGCAATCTTCAAATTAAGAGCCCATTTCCTTCAAACCTGTTGCACAGGTATTTCGTGAAAGGATTTAAACAGGCTACCAACACAGAACAGAGAGAGTGTGTAAACAAACACACTGCACCAGGTAACTGTTTTCAACCTTCTGACAGCACTGAAAACTCTCATCTTTCAGGGAAAATTTGTACTGACTTGGCCAGTAGTATATTATCATAAGCTACTAACAACAATCTGTTCTCACTGATGAAGCTATAAGAAATTAAAGGTTTACAGTTTAAAGGGGATAATCTTTAATGCAATCAAAACAGCTATTTATGGAGGACAGTGAACATGAGCCCACGTAATGTATGCTGCAAATCATTAAGACATGTGGTTCCATTTAACACTATTTTGCTTGCAAAGTGATCACCTAGAGTGAAGGTTTGCCCAAAATTGGGCAGGAAACAAAAATATCCAAGAATAAATAATAAATAGGGTGTGTTTTGGACAAAGCTATCTTTCAGAGCCAGAAAGAACATTTCTATCTATAGAAGCATTGCTTGCATGTTTGTCTTCTGTAACCACCAGCACATATTTTCACTAGAAAAAAAGTGACTTTCAGGCATTCACAAAGATTTGTTCAAGCTAAGGATAAACAGAACTAGATATCCTGTGTTCTGAGATAAGAAAATAGATGGAACCGTTTCTTGTAATAGCATTCGTGTTTTATTAAAATGAGGAGTTTTTTTATTATTGCTACAGCCGCTGCTGAGGGGAACTGGAGTTCTCTGGACACAGCTCATAGCTGATTTTATTCTTACTCTCCCCTGCTTGGTGCTGAGGCAAATAAATCAATACAGCAGTTGTTACCATTCAGTGAAAGCAGCATAATGCCTTAAACCAATTAAATCAACCTCTGGTTTCATCGGAAGTAGAGGCAGGAGGTAGAAATGCTCTTCCTCAGAAATACAGAAGTTTAATTTTTACAAAGCAGGAAAATGAGCTTCAGTTAATTTTTCATAGAAATTAATTTCTTGTCTGACTCATAAAATACATAGAACTGCAGGCTCTCAGGAGCTGCTTTCCTTTCCAATCCAGGACGTACATGGAAATACAACAAACCTTTTTCTTGTCACACTATTTATTTTGTAGATACTGAATTCATATCCCAGCAATGATCTGTAACAAAACTTTTATTCTTCTCACAATATTTGGGTGAGATTCCACTGCAGTGTGCAACAAAGCTTGAACTGAAGTCAGTGGAAATTGTAGGTTCTTCATGAGACAGTGGAATTCTTGAGAGGACAAGGACTAAATTGTGACAGGAAGGTACCTGGGATGTGACATTGCCTAATTTGTGTCTAAGCATGTCACATGTTAAGCAGCATTAAACATTGTGAACTCCAGTGGAGTTTGAACATGTTCAGTAATTCAGGATCAGATCCTCCATGACTAAGTTTTGATAATGAGCCGTGAATTTGGCAGCAAGACAAAGATGGATATCCTACTTTTACCTAAGACTTTAAAGGAAGGTTTTGTCCCCTTTTAAGTAATGTGCCTTTTCTTTTCTTTTTTTTTTTCTGAACATCAACTCAGTGGAGACAGGTTATCTTTTACATCTTATAGTAATGAATGAAGTCAAATTTGCTCTTATTTGGGAGCCACAGGGGCTAGAAATGCCTCTTTTCATGCACTCTAACCCCCAGTAGGATTTCTCCCGATGTAATCTACAGTACGTACTGAGCTTCTTCACAAACTGGTAGACTAAAGGAGCCTTGATCTCCTCTTTCTGCTCTGATTGCTTCTTGTTCTCAATGCTTAGATTGGGTAGAACTTGGGATGATCAGGTAAAACACAAAATGAAAGGGCTTACAAAAACCCTTGTCATTAAGAGTTTGCAGGCTTAGTCAGTGTTTGCAACTTGATGTTCTTCATCAAGTGTGAGGTGGGAATGCAAAACAAAGAATCATAGAATCATCTGGTTGGAAGAGACCTTTAAGATCATCAAGTCCAACCGTTTCCCCTGCACTGCCAGGGTCCCTAAACCATGTCCCTCAACACCAAATCCACACGGCTTTTAAACACCTCCAGGGATGGGGACTCCACCACCTCCCTGGGCAGCCTGTTCCAATGCTTCACAACCCTCTCTGTAAAGAAATTTTTCCTGATATCCAACCTAAATTTCCCCAGGAGTAACTTGAGCCATTCCTTCTCATCCTGTCATCCATAACATGGGAGAAGAGAATGACCCCCACCTCCCTACAACTTCCTTTCAGGTAATTGTAGAGAGGGATAAGGTGCCCCCTGACCCTCCTCTTGTCCAGGCTAAACAGTCCCAGCTCCCTCAGCCACTCTTCATAGGACAAGTTCTCTAAACCCTTCACTAGTTTTGTTGCTCTTCTCTGAACCCGCTCCAGCACCTCAATGTCTTTCTTGAAGTGAGGGGCCCAAAACTGAACACAATACTCAAGGTGTGGACTCATCAGTGCCCAGTACAGGGGGACAATCACCTCCCTGCTCCTGCTGGTCACACTGTTTCTGATACATGCCAGGATGCCGTTGGCTTTCTTGGCCACCTGGGCACACTGCTGGCTCATGTTCAATCGGCACTCTTCCCCAAGCCTGTAACGCTGCAGGTGGTTGTTGTGGCCCAAGTGCAGGACTCTGCACTTGATCTTGTTGAATTTCATACAGTTCGCCTCAGCCCATTGATCCAGCCTGTCCAGATCCCTCTGCAGAGCCTCCCGACCCTCAGGCAGATCAACACTACCTCCCAATTTAGTGTCATCTGCAAACTTGCTGAGGGTGCACTCAATCCCCTCATCCAGATCATTGATAAAGATGTTAAAAAGAACAGGCCCCAACACTGAGCCCTGAGGAACACCACTGGTGACGGGCTGCCAGAGCCATCTTCAGAGAATATTGATCCATATTCTTGAACAGTGTGGGAGTCTGAGTTTGACCGAGTTCCAAACGTGGGACCCAGCCTGCCTTCACAGTAACTGTCGGAGCTTAATGACACAGACCTTGCCAGGGAGGCATGTTTGGTGTCTGAGTCATAAATATAGGCACTTCAGGTTGATGAGATGAGATGTCTTCTGCCCCCAGCTGATTGCTCCCCCCCTCATCCTTCCAAAGACTTCCCTACTTCTGGATGGGGAGCTCCATTCCACATGCAGCAGCTCCTTCACTACTTCAGTTTGCAGATGAACATAAATCAGTTATGGGCTTCAGTGGCTTGATTTAACATACCAGGTACAGAATTTGCTCCATGTCAGGCACTTTCGTGTCTGCTGCTGAGAGTGAAGGCAGGGATGGGTGTTTGATAACAAACACTGCCAGACTTCAGGCCATCCAGGTTTGTAAGCCAACACCCAATTTCTTGGTCTTGTCAGTAAAGAGTGGGATGTTCCTTTGAAAATTTTCAGAGTTTGGCATGAGTCACAGGATCTTCTCATTAAGGACCTCAAAGGTTCTTCAACTGGAAGAGATTCACTAGGTACAATTTAGCCTTATGTTTATCTCTCCCCTTAAGAGATTGAAGCAACATCATTGCATTGCATAGCGCTGCAGGCATTTCTGTCACTGCTTACAGAAAGAATAATGGTGCTCAGCAGAAAGATAAATGCCTGCAGTGTGGCAGCAAGCTGCTGTCCCATGTTTCTCCTGCAGCTTTTACTAAAAGACCATCTATCTGTCTTGACATTTTATCTCAGATGAAAATATTTTTCTCTGAAATATGCCAGTTCAGCATTACGGTATCTGGACAGTGTTCAGCCTTACAATCAAATAGAAAAGGAATAGAAAGTAACAAAAACAGCTTACCTCTCTTCCTAATTTTAATTATTTGCTAAAGATCCATTTGGTCATTTAATTCATTCTTGTATTATTGTTTGATGGAAAAAGAAAAATGCAGATATCTGATGTTCGACTTCTGTACGTTTATGAGCCACTCAGTCTTACAGAAAATCTGAACTGTTGCCCAGGGCACTGGGTGTGGAATTTGGTCTTAGGGGAGCCTCAAATTAGCTAAAAAAGACAAACAAGGAGAAAAAAACCCACTTATCAAATTCATGTTTATAAGAACGGGTTGAATATTTCTTCCACCCTGTAGTCAGTGTCCTTTTGCCAGGAAAAATAACATTATCATCATCACCATGATTATAATCATCACCTCTCCAAAACATCGAAAGGAACTCTGTTAAAATTTTAGAAAATCTCTATAAATTTGGCAGAAAGTCCTGTAACTCTTGGGGCATTTCAAACACCTTGTAAGTGGCAGATGCAGTCCTGATGAAAAAAGTGCACTCAGAGAGGCAGCATTAATGCAGACACTGAGAAAGGTAAAACTCTTCCTAACATCTCCCAGTAGAACCGTACTTATCTCCTCTGGGATTTTCCGAACGGTGGTTAAAAATACGATGCCAAGGAATGCATCAACTGATCATTTTAAATGATACTGTGCAGATGGTGAATGTCTCCTCAGTCCGTGCCCATGGTATGACCTCGTGTAACCTTGTTTTACAGCCCTAGTAACAAGGATAAAAAGGCATGTTCCTTCTGTCCTGCCTGCACGAGGACTTTATGAACTTTCTCAGTTTTCATTCAGCCAACAGCCACAAGAGGGCATCTTTTTTCTTGGTTTCTTCCACTTCAGTAAAAGAAGAGCTTAATTATTTCACAAATTCGTTTTTATAATTCTTGAAAGATGAGTCTTCTCCTATTTATTCCACCAAAACCATGTATTCTCGTGATTTGAAAGAACAAAAAGTAGCTACTAAAAGAAAACTCTTTCCAAAACTATTTTTTCTACATTTCACAGAGACTGCAGACTGGTTCCACAATTAAGAGTAGGGGACATTCTCACTGATTTCTTTTCCACAGGACTCTGAAGCACCTCCAGTATGTGAAGCAAGCAGTGCTTTTCAGCATTTTTCTTTATTTTTACCAATATTCTTGTTTTCATGGTACCTCAAAGCCCAGTTCTGTAGTTCTAATGACTTCTTTAAAAACCAACAGGGATTTTTCTTCCATCAACCTGCTCCTTGTTTTCTCAGTGTTGAACTTCTTTTGGTGCAGGAAGTGCTTACCAGCAGAGTACCTGTAATGTTCAGTGAATATCTTGGGATCAAGGTGTCTGGGAACAAAGTTAAGATTCATTCTACAGGAATTTACAAGATAAACTGGTCTCTAATCTTCATCATACTGATTACAGTTTTTATTAAACAGTGCGTCCAGAGATTAAAGCAATGGAAAGTTTTATTTATAATAATGAATGTATAAGAGGTATAACACACACACCCCACACCCCCCCCCTTTTTGAAGGCCTTAAACAGCAGAAGTCAGTGGCAGCTAGGAAACAAACTGTCTTCAAATTATTCCATTTGTTTTGTAGGAACATGAGACATATGTAGACAAGTAGAATCTATGTGTCTATATGTGCAGAGTTTATAAAAACATCATCAGCTTGGTACTGTAGTAACAAACTATTTTAAAAGCATAGATAAAAAAGTGTAAAGCTGGATATTGGTTAATTTAGAAAAAAAACATGCTTAATTCCTATGCTCTATGCCCAGTCCACCCGTCTGACTCCTATGTGAATGGTAGGTGAGGGTGAAGTTCTGCTTAGGTGGGTGATGTGGCAACTCCGATATATGCTTCTGGACTTCTTTGGTTCTGCTGTTATTTCACGGGGGTAACAGTGAGGGTCTGTTCTGCAACTGAGAATTCAGCCGAAGACTTTTAATCTGAGCTCTTCACTAAGGAAAATACTGTTTTTGAAAGAACCCCGCTGTGTCTGGTCTGGAAGTGTCTGATATTATCTGTGCCATGTGTTCAGTGGCTCTCAGCCTGTGGGCAGAAAGGCTCTTCCTCGGGCAGCCACAGAAGGAAATATGTTGGAGAGAAGGGTTTGGTGTGGGAGTGGGTTGGTCCAGGCGAGAAATTTTGTCTTCGGAAGTGGTCTGCAGCATGCGAAAGCTGGAGAACCACTGATGGAGCGCATTCCATGGGCAAAACAAATAATTGCAAAGGCATATGTATCCCTGGCAGATACAATTTTGTGCATGGGCTACTCTTAAATGCCCACCAACCCCTAGCTCTGGGCCACTGCCCAGCTGCTTTCTCCTTATCAGTTCGTGGGGCGAGTTGGCTTTTTTTTCCACCCCCAGTCGACAGGCAGTGACTTGCAGCTGAGCCTCATTGCAAATGTGTCACAGGAACAACGTGAGTGGACCTGAGGCTGCTTAGACATTACGATCTGGACCAGCACCTGTTCAGGGTGACCACAGTATCAGGTTGGGATGCCCCTGTACAAACCCGCAGGTGTGTGATCAGTCAGTGCGGGAGAGGTCTGTGGTCCAGGAGCAAGCACAGGAAGACAGGGTCCCTCAGTGCCCAGTCTCAGCAGGGTGGGCATATTGCTGCCACAGTCTGCCTGCGTGCTTGGGTGTCTGAATGTGTGCTTGGGTGTCTGTGTGGGTGCTGGGGTGTCTGCGTGTGCGCTCCG
>NW_010412186.1:0-272 GCF_000710305.1 Buceros rhinoceros silvestris | reverse complement strand
GGGTGGGGGGGGGGGGGTGTGCGTGCGCGCCCCCCCCGCCACTTTTCACGGAGTTAATGTTTCTTGGTGTCCGGGGCCGTGACCTTCTCCGGGAGCAGCAGCAGTGGGTGTGTGTCTGAGCTGACATACACACACGCACACGAAGCAGCCCATTTGCTGGAGGGGTGTGCATGTGCGTGTGAGGGAGTGGAAAGGGAAAGGGGTGGCGGGGATGGAGGAAGGGAAGCCAGGGGAAAGTCTGACACTCCGCGCAGAAGGAGAGAGACCCTTCG
>NW_010412185.1:190646-222397 GCF_000710305.1 Buceros rhinoceros silvestris | reverse complement strand
TAAAACTAAGGAAAACACTCATGCTTCCTTTTGCAGCACAGGATCCGCCAGTCTTGGTGCATGCTATCTCCTGAAGAGCCCTCCTTAGCCGCTAAATGCTTTCCATAGGTGTCTAAGATCCTCAGAAGTGAAATATTTCAGTACAAAAAGTCCAATACAAATGCTGAGTTTTTATCGTGAACAGGTTTTTTATTTATCAGCAGGCTTTGTGGTGGCAAAAGTAGGAAAGTGTCATTGTTAATTGTGTCATTATACACGGTCCCAATGTCAGGCTTGTAGAAATCTGAGAGTGACCAAGGAGAGCAAGTTTCCTTTGAAATGTTTTCGAAAGGTTTGTTAGCAGGCAAACTGGTGTGGGAACCCCTGGATGGGATGACACGGAGAAAGGAATAAGGTAGTAGAGCCAGTATCAGCTGCTTCCTTTTTGAACTAATGTGTTTGCCAGGGAAAAGTATCACTGTTTCCCTTCTACTCCAAAAAAGGATAATAACTGGACCTGAGTTTGAATCATATGTTTTCAAAATGGTTGGAATAAAATGTACTTTTTTCCTTTTAGCTTGAATTTATTTGATGTATTCCTCAGCAACTTCTTAAAATACCATATAATTTTATACTGTGTTGTAAAGGAATATGTTTTATTTGTGATGTTTCTCATAAAATTTTGAGGAAATGCTTATATTGATATTTGTGATATGTTGTATTGTGAATAAAGGAAAAAAATATTGATATTTGTGATGAGTTATATTGGAATAAAGGGAAAATATATACTTACGGCTTTCAGTGGCTGCATTATGGTCCAGCATTTATTAAAGCAGGTAACGGGCTGTCTTCTGTGTTTAGAAGAACTGAAGCAAAAGAGATCTGAATCTATACAAGCGACTTTACAGGCCTCCAACATGACATACTGACCTGTCTGCAGATCTGCTTTCCCAGCTAACGTGCAGCATTTGGATCAGAGATGCACTTCTCTGCCTGCAGCAGGTTTCCAGCAAGTTCTTGACAAATGCAGCCCAGAAATAAGGCTGGCAGTGTAGCCTACGTTGTTCAGGAGTATAAAGGAAAGGTGAATGCCTCTTCTAGAATGTTTTAATATTGGTACTTTTGAGTGCAGTTTAACTGCATAAATCATTTGCTTATGAAGGAGACATGCAGAGTTGACTTCCTGAGCATTTTAAAATTGCAGCTGACATTCCTAGATGATGGCAGACAGATACTAAGAACCTTTAGTGTCCCCACAGCACCGGTGCCGGTGAAGTCATGATCAGTCTGTCACATGAATGTTTGTCCTGTCTCGGACTTGACTGTGCTTGTGAGCATTTTAAAATTGCAGCTGACATTCCTAGATGACGGCAGACAGATAAAGAACCTTTAGTGTCCCCACAGCACCGGTGCCGGTGAAGTCATGATCAGTCTGTCACATGAATGTTTGTCCTGTCTCGGACTTGACTGTGCTTGTTGACATTTCACATTTTTTAATCTTCGTGCTGGCTCCTCCCTGAGCGCTTACCCCCCTCATCCCCAAACCCTTTCTTCTCTCACTAGAACAACATCTGCGCTCAAGTAGGAGTTTTCTGCTTTAAGTTTTTAAAAAGTGCCCTCTCGTGGTGAGCAGCAGCTTCTGCACACTGACTGACTTTATTGATTTTTTTCGGTGAAAATCCTCTTCCAGAATACAGGTGTCGTGGATGTCTCGTAGTCATGTAGATAAATGTCTTATGTTCATAGAAATAAATATTCCTCTTTGACTGATGTCACTCCAGTGATGGCTTAGCTTGGGCTGGAAGATGTGCCCCGTGGTCCTTAAGGGGCGGTGGGAAACCCTCAAGAGTTTGGGCTGTTGAGGTTAGAGATGCCAGCAGCTTTGAAGGTTGTGGCCTTTGGTTGTTCCCTGGTTTTATGGGATATGTTGTATTTCAGTGTAAATACTGCAGAGACTGTATCAGTGACTTGTTTTGATTGTTCACATCAGATACAGTAGAGGTGGAAACTGCATTTGCAAATCTATTGATTGGATTGCAAACAAGCATTAATTTACATTGAAAAGGAAAAAGAGCAACGCGCAGAGTGACGTTTTATGTGCTGCAGGCTACCTACCACCTTAAATCTGTGACCAGTAGTGCTCCGTTATGGCTTGGGCCCCAGCTCTAAGGAAATGTGGGCATTTTCTTTATGAAAGGCAAATTGCATCTTCGTAAGCCTTTATTGCTTTGTCTGAAAGACTCTCATTCAGTTAGGGAGGGATACAAATACAAAATAAGATTTTGGGGGTGGAGGAGCAACAATGTGAGTTTAATTTGTGATTTTCGGTAATACTAAAAAAAAATCCTTAATTATAAAGTATTTCTTGTACTTTAAAGCTCCTGTTAAGCCAAACACGTGAGCAAATTATGCAGTGCAGACATGCTCTTAAGAGCTATGCTAAAGGAGATTTAAATGAGTCAAACTTCTGCTTTGATGTCTGAAGAACTTGTGCCCAAAACCTGTATCTATAGCTTGACTGACTAATCAGAGAAGATATTAATCTAGAATATGACTTTTGGATTCTACAGACTGAACAGTGGATTATCAGTATTTGAGCTATCAAACTTGAAACACAAATGCTGGGTGGGAGAACCATTGATTATTTCAGTCTAAGACAGATAAAAATGCTTCCTCTAAACCTTTCTAGAGGCTAATTTGGACGCTGATGCCAATTCAAGGTGAGTTGGATCAATTTGTTCACACGTAGCTGTAGAGCAAGGCTGTTTGCATTAATACCGGCAACGTCACTGGTTGGTGATGGAAGAGGTCATATCTGCAGTAATGTGTGCTGGAGCATAAATTGAGTGGTTGAGATGAAAGGGAGGCTCAGTAACTCGCTACTGTTGTGGAATTTAAGAAATTTATAGTGCTTCCAGCAATCCATTTGAAAGTCAATGGCTGGAAACCAAATGACTGAGAGTGTGTTCCTTGGCCTTAAAGGCGCCTTTGAGTAATTTTTCATTAAGTCATTAGTTGGGAAGGGGGCGAGAAGCCAGAGATCTTTTTTTTTCATCTGCTTTATCTTGTGAATTGTGCTTGCAAAGCATATTGCAACCAGAAGTTCCCTTTTAAGAGCATACAGTTTAAATGCGAATATTACAAATTTATACATCGCTGTAACATGAGGGCTTCTCAGAAGTGAAGAGGGTGAGAACTAAGAGCCAGACCTATTTGGAGGCTGAAGTTAGAGACCTCACACTGCCTATTTTAATTCTGACAAGGCTGTAATCGTAAAGGGCTCTCTGCAAGTCAAAACCAGTATTGCAGACTCCTGGTTAATACAAACCATAATGATTGAAGAGAATATTGCGTAGCGTGTAACTTGATGAACGTGGATTTGCCTCTCTTAGCCTAGATGTGTTTTAAGCATGTGCTTACACCCGGCATGCCGTGCTCTCTTGAAAAGCTGCCCATGTTTAAGGTAAATAGGAGAAAAATCAAAATAACTTTTTGATCTTTGAAAAAAGATGAGCTGCCTAACGTTTACTGTGTTAGGGCATGGAGCAAGTCATTTGGAGCGGCAGATTTGTGGTGAACACCTGACAGCAACGTTTTCCAGCATTTGTATTCTGCATCCACTCGAGTGGTGGGTTTGGGGGAGGTGGAGCATGTACTGGAAGCCTCGTGTATTAAGGACTGTTTCCTAAAGCATGAATCGAAGATCATCTTTGTATTAAATTCCCTTACAATAGAAGAAAATACTGTTGTGTGTCAGTAAAGCACTTGCTGGTTTTACTGGCCAAAGTGAAGGGATTTGTGTTCTTCCAAGGCAGGCAGAGTCGTGTCATCTGTGCAGGGCCAGGTCCACAGGCGAACAAGGCGTTCAAACATTGACTGGTAACTGGAGAACCTGGAATTGAAAAGGGGAGGGTTTGTCAGGGGAGATTAAATGACCACTTGTTAACTAATCGCACAAGTGTCTTTCATCTGTTCCTGGCCGTAGGCAACACAGAAACATGGTTTCTATTAAACCTGTGGTTCCACTGAGGGGCACCAGCTTTCATTGTTGTCAGAATTTCTTTTTCCTTTTTTTTTTTTTTCCAGTCTGACGGTTGAAGCTGGATTTCATTATTTTAGTGGTATGCACACCCAAAGTTCTTATGTCGCTGCCAACAAAATTGAATCTCCTTGCAACTGATACCATTGCAACAGATGTGGGTTTTATTTACTAGTTATTTTTTAAAAACATTTTACACCTTTTCTTTTAAAAAAAATATTTGAGTTCTACTCGAATTCTACTCTGCTTTATTTGCAGTTTCTTGTGTGGTATATTAGTTCTAAATGGAGATGATATTGGCCAATAAAATGGGTAATCTCAGTTCTATTTAAAGCTGTTCTGCAGATTACCCAGCTCTATGGTCTTTATTACTTTTATTATTGTCATATGAGCAACACAGTAATGTGTATTTCTGTCATATGGTATTGGGAGTTTCTTATATTTTTCATTTTGATCTCCCATGAATAAAATGACAGACTGAAATAATACCTTGATTTCCTTTCCTGGTCCTAGTGATCTAATTTCATCTGTAATAGCTTGTTCTGTATTCTTGCTCTCAGACTTTCCACTTTAGTTGCAACCAACTGAAGGGAGCATTTGATTTTAATGGACAGCATAGTCCGAAGGATTACTCAGATTAGATACTAAAATCTTTGGTTGCTGCTTGCGTCCTGAGGGCATAGCTGAAGCCCGGTGATGATACTGGTGTTGCAGACACCAGTCAGTGCCATGTGTAGAGTGTTCCTGGCACCTGGAGAAGATTTTTTTACTTTGTGTACACAAAGTACAAGGTGGACATCTTTGCAAGTCCAGCTTGGAGTAGGCAGGTACCTGCTGAAGCAAAAGACCTTCACATGCGATGGTAGAAATTTTTCCCTAAGGTGTGTTTCTTTAGGTGACCGAGCCCCAACGTTGCTCAGCAAAATAGGTCTTATTTGCTGTGAGTGCCAGTTCATTAAACCACATTCAGTATGTATTCACACTTCTCCCACCTAAGAACAGCATTGGAGCATGTCACTAAGTGTCTCTAAATCGTTGGAATTTCAGTACAAGTTGACGGTTAAACAGGTGTCGAAATGCCCTGCTGACCAGGGCAGGGTCGCTGGATGGAGGCTGCGAGGCCCATCTGTGTTTTCCATTTCGGGCAGGCAAGCGCGATGGGAGGAGCCAGCTGTCTAAAAGCAGCCCCTCGCCAACGTGCCTGTGCCGTGCTCTTAGAGCATTCCTGGTGCTGCCAAAACAGCTGTTTATGTATATATATATTTCCCCCCCCCTCCCCGGTCCTTCATCCCTTGTGCCTTGGCCCTAGTGAAATACAATCCCATAACTGGGGTGGAGCCAGGCCAGCACCGTTGCGGCTGGGTGAAGGGCTTCAGCTGGCACCACCGTTGCCCTGGACCCCAGCCTGGAGCTGTGCTGACACCAGAGCTTTTCCTAGTGTTGGGCTGGCAGTCGGTTTGCTGCCTTGATGAGGAGTGAAAAGCAAGCTAGAGGGTTGCCTGGCTTTGGCTCCAGCAGAGTTAGTGGTATAGCTGTCCCAACCAGCCCTGTGCGATGCCCTGATACAGGACTAGCTGTAGTGGTAAGGTGCCCTTACAGCAGCCCCGCTGCTCCTGGGTGAGGAGTGGGCACCTTCCTACCACTATCCCTGTGTTTACGTTAGGGGTTATAACTAGTGTAATTGTATTGATTTAAAAAAATGCATTATATGGGTATAATTATGTTCTGGTGTATGGAGGCCTTATAATCAGTTGTTCTTAAACCTAGGACAGTGTTGTGCTTGATCTTTTGTTATGGATGAAAACTAGTGACATGAACTCTTGGAGGAGGGGAGTGGAGCTTGAAAGCAGCTGGGGGAAATCTGAACCTATGTTTCACCTTCCCCCCTACCCCCTCCCCAGGCCACTTTTTCCCAGGCTCAGCTTCGCTCCATCCCCAGCTCCTCTTGGCCCCACGCCCCCAGCAGTGCAAGGAGAACACAGCCCTTCTCTGCCACTCCTTCCTCCTCAGCTCTTCCCCTGGTCCCGCAAGGTCCTTCCTGTGGACTGCAGTCCTTCAAGACCTGCTGTAGTGTGGGTTCATCACAACGAGCTTCCTTCTGCAGCCAGGCTTGCTGTGCACCCTGTAGCTAAGGGAGGTCTCCCTTTAGGTCAAGTGGCTTCTTATTCTGGAAGAAGAAGCCTCCTGCTGTATTTGCTGTCGGACTTGGCCTTATCATTGGGCCAATGCACCCCTCATTAATTATATCCCCATGGCATTAAGAGCAAAGAAAAAAAAAAGAATGTTTCAGGTCTTGTTGCATTTGAAAAGGTTGCATTTTTACCCTATATTTAGATATTAAAATGCTTTTATTTTTTTAATGACAGTTTCTTACAGTGGCTTTGGCACTTTTATCTACCTTATTCTCATTTTCACCTTTCTTTTGTGCAGCCCTTCCATTCATCTGAGCACCAGTGAGATTTATGAGTGAGGTTAGTTAGCAAGGGTCATTTGTTGAGCGGGTGAGTAGTTTTGACTTCAGTTTTCTTCAGCAGCTATCGTGAATTTCAAACCCAAAGAAGAGAGAGGATTTTTTTAAAAAAAAATAAATTGAGAGGCTGCCGTACAGAACAGCTACCTCATTCCTGAGCTGGATCTGCCCATGTGCTCTTAGCCTGGTTCAGCTAAAGGGCTGGTGCTTGTCACTCTGTTACTTTGGCATAAGACCTTTGGGATCTGGGAACGCTCCCTAACCTCACCCAGCCTACAGTACTTCCTTTTAGCTAAACTGAACTTAAGCATAACCTTGAAAATTAGTTTGTGAATATTACAGTCAGAAAGAAGTGTGGCTCTGTAGTAATTTCAGTCTCTGGAGAATGACCTACCACAGAAGGCCCATGCCTGATGAGGTGGTTATTTTTTTTTTTTTCCCCTTGTTGAAGGAACATTTGCTCTGCTTAATATGGTGGAACTTCAGTTTGTACCCAAGAGATCACAAGAAATTGGTGTCTCAGCAAAGGTAGTCTCTCCCAGTGAGTCATGAGCCCTTCACGGTTAGGTGAGAACTTTTGGAGACATCGGAGCCACAGAAGTCCTCTTGATGTAGCGTCTCCTCTGTTGTGGATCTTGCGGATTCTTCCACTGTTGCAAAGAAGGATTTGTCTCTTCCCCCAGATGCTAGCAGTTGCTCTTGACAACAGGGATTCGGTTGCAGGGACAGGCGATGGACGCTCTTTTCCAGGAGATGTGATGGCTGGCAGCTAGGGATTGCAGGTTTTCATCTGGTGATTAAGATTAATTTTACTGACACATTCAGTGGGGCAGACCTTTCAAAAATGAAGACTCTTTCCATCATATTAGTAAGGGGAACAGGTAGTACTTGTCAGGCCATGAGGGGTTTCAGACACCTCTGCCCTGACCCCTCCAAACTGTTTTTCTTTAGATAGAGGGCTGGCAATTCCATGTAATTGCACGCTGTATACCCTCTTCATTGTGCCTGTTTATGTATTGTTCAAATTTTTCATGTGAATTTATTCCGTATTTTACCCATAGGTCCTTCCTCGTGCATTTAATCGCATGTTTTTGTGCTGAGTTTCTTCTGAGTCATGCTTGCTGTTGCTTGAGGGAGAAGTAAGTTGTGTGATGCCTGGGCCATGCTTGGGTTTTTCTCTTTTAACTTTTCTAAAATAACTTGAAGCAAGTGCAGAAAACCTTTGCCTCTTCACCTGTCCCGTGTTCAGCTGTTTCTTGGGGAGCTGGTTTCTGCAAATGCATCCACTGGTGCCACTCAGGGTGGATAATGATGTGTGATGGTTGAAGGCAGCAGTGCGTACTCCTTAAATTTGGTTGCACTCATCAAATTGTCTGTTATTTGCCCTCTCTTTTTTTGCATTTTGCCGACAGCTCTTGACAAGATGAAGTCAGGAGGAAACAAATGTGCAAACATTGTGTATCTTTACAATTAGTAGAAGGAGGCAGGATTTTTTTTTTGCTGTTTATTTATGATCAAATGTCATAATGTTGTACCTCCGTTATTCTGAAATTTTAACAAATCATCCAAACAGTAGAGACTTTGTATAAACTCACTCATGCCTTTATTGATGTGAAATAATGGATTACACCTGTGAGCCATCAACAATCCTAGTTATTTTTGATAATGTAATTTTTTTTTCCCTGGCGTTACATTACAAGACGCAGTGATTAGTAGTAGTGCCACAATTTCATGCGTGTTACCTATGGTTATAAACAGAAAACTATCCCTGGTGTTGAAATGCCCTGTGGGCACTATATATGTGTGGTAGCGTGCTGGGAAGTCTACCCCAGGGTCCCGTTTCTGTATCCACAGCTGTCTAGGGTTGGGAAAAAAGAATTTGGCTGATCTTTCTCTCTGCTGCTGCAGAATGTCCTTAAGGGTATTGTGGGAATCAGAGGGATGTCTGGCAAGAAGCCTCAGACCTTTCCATGCCTGCAGCCACTTTTTATTCTTCGTTGGCAACTCAGTCTTGGAGATCCTTCATATAATCCAGGAAGAGCTCCTGGCTCAGAGCAAATTTAATCACACTGTCCCCACCTAAAGGTGGGGATCTCCACGCAGATTCATGGTGCAGAGAGGAGCTTGTGTCCAGAGGAAAAGCCCAGGGTCTCCTGGGCCAGGAGAGGTGGTTACAGCTGGAAGCAGAGGGGTTGGGATGCTGCTGGGGCAGGAGGACCCACAGCTTTCCCGGGGTGGCAGGAAGACTGACATCTATAATCTCAGCACTAAAGCTTGGTGGCCGGGTGCCTCATGGGGTTCTTCTGTTTGCTCCATCTCGGTGAAAATGTGGGAAATTTCAAATCTGGTAACTGATTCTGTCATAAAGTGAAGGCTTTTTGTGTTCCTTGCTGAATCTTACACTTGAGAGGGGCAAAAAGCAGCTTGAACTCGGTAAATGTCACTTTAATAACAGTATAATAACAAATAACACTATAATTTTACATCTACAATTTATGTTCCTTGTATTTTTTAGACTCTGGGCCAAGAAAGTATAGTAATAACTGGTGTCAATTTAAATAAGGAAAGGCGATAATCGTAACCTTTGAAATAACTGGAACTTTTTATATACTTTGCGAATATATTCTCTGAAAGGTTATGCTAGTGCTTTAGCTAGACACAGAAATTTTAGTGTCTTTCCCCCCATAATTTCTTCAGTGCTATTTTCTCTTTATTAGCGTAATTATTACAGGTTAGCGCTGCTATCATTTTCTCTTTTCATGGCTCTGTAGCATGCTATTATTTTCAGGAAGCAAAAAGTAGGTGTCTTTAATAGTACCATTACTGTTCTTCAGCCTTTAAATTTCATATAAAAACTAGTTAAGGGGTATGATCTGAGTGTTAAAATCGCTCTCCGTGGAATGCAATAAGATGATATATAACATAAATATAAACCCTTAATAGGCACCCAAAATGGCAACCCACGGAGATTTAGTGGCACCAATGCCGCGCTTTAACAGCACGTTTCTAGGACTTTATGCAGTGATGGGAAATTTATTTCCTTAGCAATGGATCTCTGGGCATCAGCTTGTCTGCGTTTCGTTCTGTTGCCCTGAACTTTAAGTAATTTATTGACAGCATTGGGATGTAGGGATGGCAGTTCTGGGTTTTAGGATGATGGTAGCATAAACACTTGGAGCTGGTAGTGAAAATTCCCATCAGTGCAGAAGGGCCTGAGGATTTCATTAGCAAAATGGCTCGGTGTCTCTTTCCCACACCTGAGAAGTCATTGCTGCGAGTGGTGGCAGTTGGTAATTCAGCAGCTGGAGGTTTGGGAGTGGCACTGGAGATGACTCTGTGCTGGAGACAAGTCAGCCTGAATCTTTAGGGCTGAGATTTTTGATGTTTAAGGTTTCTGATTGGTTGGTTGTGTTTTCCCCACAGTTTTTAGTCACTCTACCAGAACTTTGGTTAGACCTTGGCAGGTGTGGGGGTCACCCATCCTGCCAACTGCCCCGTAGAGAGGGAGATGGCAGCGCTGCATGGCTTAACTAGGCGTATACCAGGGCAGCGTTTTCCTCTGCTGTGCAGAAAGATATGTGGTGAATTAGTTGCTTTCTCTACCAGGGAAGAGTGTGTTTACTGTAAGTTATTCAGGTTAAATGACCTTTGTCTGAGGTCCCATTTGTTTGCAGGAAGGCCAGGAGGAGGGGGCCCTTTGCAGCAGAGCAATTGCTCCGTTAGCAGCCGCCTATGAGTAATGGAGTCTGCACTGCAGTCGGTAGCGTAATAATTAATTCCCCAGGTACTTTTCTCTGTGTCCTCTCTTGAGCTTCAGTGTAGCAACACAGAGCTGGATGTTTTGGTCTGAATCTGATTCATCTCATTACCTACCTTGAATGCTGAAGAACAGTGTTTGTAGCCATATTGGTGCTGCCTGCTGTGTAAAACTATGCAAAAAAAAGTCATGGTTTCACAAAACATCGGCACTGTTTAACACGGGAACATTTCGATACCAAACATTTCCAGATTTCGTCGGAAATGCAGGTAACCAACCTCATTTGCTGTCAATATTTACTCAAACAATTGAGAAACTACTTTCTCTGCAGGCTGCTGGAATATTAATTTGACTGCAGAAATGTTAAATTTTGCTGTTTCCCCTTGGCATTTCTTTATTTGCTACCAGTAACCCCACAACTTGCCTAAAGTTTTGGCACCCTAGCTAAGGCTTAGTATTTAGATGAGTATTAGACTGTACCTAAGGTTGCAACCGTGACATTTTTTAGCCTTTGGAAGGAGTAAATGTTAGGAAAACAATTTCCTCCCTACGCAGCTGTGTTCAGAAAGCTGCTAGTGAAAGCTATCACTGCTAAAATAACACTGAATTTTTAAACAGATGCCTCATACTGTTACACACAATATGGTGTTCTTTTAAAGTTTTGAAATAAGGTAGAGATTCTTTTTCATCCTCTGTGGCGTGCATACCATGAAATCGGGGATGGATGGACTCGTTTGGCTGTGGCCATGGGCTTTCAGCTCGTTGTCGAAATAGTGTAGCTGCAATGTGGAACCTGCAGCAGCTGCGCTCCGCCAAACTGCTCGATTCAAGCAAGCCTAATTGCTTGGTATTTTAGTTTTCTACCCTATTTCAGTTAATGATGTTTGTTTCCTCAAGTCCCTCTGTCATGTTCATAAAGGCACATCAGAATAAATTCAGTGTTCTTGTAAGAACATTGTTTTTATTACTGGATTGTTGGTATAAACAGTGCATTCATCACCAGGATATTCTTGTGCTCTTAACTCACCAAAGAAATTAGGAGTGTCTGGGAATGATCAGATAAATATTCATCCCTGTCCCTTCCAATTACTTTAAGGTTTACATTTTGCAGGGCATCCAAGGCCAGAGTTGCATGTAGTCGATGTCTAAATGTTTGGTTTCCTCTGAAATGTGCAGTAGGGGAAATCTCGTTAGAGACCCACTGTTTGACAGCCAGAACTAGCTCTGTTATTACTTCAGATGAGGAGAACCTCAGGTGGGATGAGGAGTCTGCCTCTGTGTGCAGCAAGTCCCCACCCTGCAGAGACGGGTGTCCCTGGGCTCGCTGGGAGACAGGGAGGGTACAGAGGGAGGGCCAAGGTGTGGAGTGAGTTGTCCAGGACTACCCGGTGGCCAGGTCAGGAGTCTTCTCCAATTCCCCTCTCTGCTGAAGTGCTGAGGGTGAGTGTGTGGCATGTCAGGTGCGGTGCAGTTTGTGGGGCTGATGTCACCAGGACTGACCTATCTGCACCAAGGTCCTGGGGACCTCTTGGAGGTGGGCTCCTGAAGGCCTCCTCATGCTTCCAGTAGCAAGGTCAGGGAGAAGCACATCCTTTAAAAATCTCTCTGGAAGACTCTTTGCAGAAGTAGTGGCAAATACAAAAGAAGAGCTGCTGCAAGGTTTAGTTGCAGCTTTTTCTGGAAAATATTTTGTTAATTCCTTTATGGGTATGAGCAATTCTGCCAGCCCAACATCAAGCAGATAAGTCCCTCTGTTCCTTGTCCCAAATGTATGCGTTTTAAATGGGAATGTCACACTTGAGTAGAAGTCTTCAAGCTATATCAGGTTTCCTGTGACACTGAAACGGTGCTGTGCAAACAGAGCCACATGTCACTGTCACGCGTTAATGACACCTCTCAGTGTGTGTGACGACCTCGGACACGGTGGCTCAGCGTGTTGGTTAGTGATGCTCTGCAGGAAGGAATGATCCCCTGTACTTAAGGGGGGGGATCGACAAGGCAAAGTCGCTTCTCTGCGAGGGAACCAAGACGTCATGCTGAGAATTAACAACTAGGCTTGGGACGTTTCCTAGCTCAACACTGGAGCCTGTGAAGTTGAAATAAATTTTGCTTTTCTTTCCACGTAACGTTGAGCTGAGCCAGCAATGTCTGTATCAAATTTCCATCTCGGATATGGCTAAACCCTGGCAGTTTTGAGCTCTTCTGCTTTTGAGCCTAACTGAGCCAGGCGAGCAGCGTGATCTGTCATCATACTTAAACCTACTGGCTAAAGGAGAGACTTGGTGCTTCTCAAGCTCTGTGACAGTGCTGGATCTGTATCTGATAACCTCTTTGCTCGTTGCGGGGCTGCATGATGTCCTGCTCGCTGGGAGAGAGTGGCTGTTGTGCCGGCATTTGAGGGCAGACAGCAAACATGTGGGAGCTTGTCTCCGTTTTCTACTTCTTAGCATTAAGAACATCAACAGCTCTTGATGCAATTACATGTGATGACTTCCTGGCATAGCCCTGCTCTTCCACAGCAGCCTGTGGTAATTCCTGAGGAGCACTCAGTGTTTATATATATTAAATACAGTAATTGTGAATTGGAAGATAAATGGGTGAGGGAAGAAGCCATGTGAGGATTTCTTATGTGCACCAAGAGCCTGACTCTAGGCACGCTAAAGTCTTCTTCTATTGCCTCCAATAGTAGAATTGGAAGGTATTTTGAGGAGGAAGAGATAAAAAGGGGGATATAGTTTTGTTGGAGCCATATGAGGCACCATGTGGCCACTCCTTGTTCTCATAGAGTCCTTAGCATTTGCACTTTGGCTCTTTGACTTGGCTTTACATTGCTTCTTGAAGATGTCAGTGAAAAGCTGTAGTGTTTTATTGATGCTTTCTTTTTAGTGTTGTGTTGGGCGTTTGTCCCTTGTGGAAGCTTCATACATTAATACCTTTTTTAAATGAGTATAATCAATCTATGACAGCAGCTAAGGACTTCATGGCAACTATATGGATGCTGTCTAGACCCCTGTGGATTTTGGATCATCTATAGGTTTGTTCCTATTTACTGCTGAGACTTGCACCAAAAATATTTAATACCTGAGCAGAGCCTCAGGGATGCCCTTCACATTCAATACCAATTGATCCAGGTGGATTGGAACTGCAGATTTGGACACGAGGGAAAATTAAAATGCTCTCTGTAGTTTCCCCTGAATGCTGGTCTGTAATTTGGACCAGCACCAGGCTTCATGTGCTGCTTGAGACTTGTGTGTGCCTGTCTCCTACCTGTGCCCTCCTGTCCAGGCTGTGTGTGACAGTTGTGATCCTGTGTGAAACCCCAGAGCACGGGAGCACATCCAGGAACGTGTGCTGTGCCTCCTGTCCCGGAGGGCTTTCCTTTCCTTGTGCCCCTTAGGAGGTCTGTGGCTGTTGTGGTTTGGGTGATAGCTCCTGGGCTGCTCAGAGCAGGGGGGGAGAGGTAATTATGGGAAAGCGTTGTACTCCAGTGAGCTTGTTTCTGGTAAGAATGTTAATCACGTCTCTGTATTTGGTGTAAATATTTACATCTGAACTGTTTTAATTGGAAACTACTGTTGATTTTAAAAACATTATACACAAGTGATGCAGCATCTTTGCATGCTTAACAGGAGAAACAGGTTTCATGTGTGATTTAGGGTACTAAATAAGATATTAAGTTATGCAGAGTAATATGTAAATGTATGTTCTTTATTTATGTTTTTCAGGTAAGAAATTGTATTCTGTTAAGCAAGGCTGCCTAAGGGAGTTGACAGATGCTGGCTCTGTGCGTTCATCTGTAAGCTACCAAATCATGCAAAGTATTCTAGTATAAATCCTGCTTGATATTTTAGCAGCTTTTGGAATTACTGTTTTTAAAATGTCCAAACAAAATATTTCCTCCAAATTCTTCTCCTTCTCTTTGCAAAACTGTTTACTAAATACGCCACAGGCGTGTTTGTCAGTGAATTTTGTCCACAGGTTTTGCCTGATTGCTCTAGACCTTTCTGCTATCTCTCAGATAATCAGTTGCACCAATATTTCTTTAAATGAAGGTCACAAAAGGCAGTCTACAGCTCTAGCTGTGCTGTATATTTAAGTCTTGTCACCCAGTATTTAATCTCCACAGTGATATATTCTCCGCCTGCTTCAAGGTTCCATTTTGTGTCCCCCTCTTTATTTGTTTTGTCCATCTCGGTGGTAAGCAGTACAAAAGGCATAAAAACGTTGTTTCTGGTGTCTTATAGCTAATCAATAACTCTGAATTTCCAGCGTAAATTAGATGAAAGCGATATACATGATTCTCATTGCAGCAGAGAGGAATGGAAAGCTGGACACGTGATCTGGTTTTTGTAGATACTTGATGAAAAATAATAAAGCTTTGCAGGAAGGTAGCCACCAGGTGTCTGAAATTGATCTTCTTCATTAGAGCTGCTTGAGATTTGCTTTTTTTAATCAAGAGACTTTTGCAGGGGGAGATGTTTTTTACTTCCTAAGTAGTTTATTTGGTAAGGCATGGAGAAGAAAGACTTTGCTTAGACAAACGCCAAAGAAACCCTCAAGCATTGCTTCGTAAAGGCAAAGCTACTGTCTGTCTTTGCCATGGATACAGTGATGAACAGGTGCGAGAGAGCTAATTCAAGTCATTAATCCTGATACAACTGCATTTTCTGGCCTCTCAGCGCCAAAAGGGTTGCTTGAAGGAGGTCACCATTTTCACTCTGGAAGCAGATGGAGAAACAGACTCTAAAATTGCAGTGTAGGCCCCTGGTGCTGAGGTGGCCTTCAGTGAGGATCTCTTTTAATACTGCTTTTTAATCCTGTGGCTGTGATTATTTTCATCAGCAGAGCCCTTTGAGCACACGTTTAATTTAAAGAACGGCTAGTCTCATGGAAGTCAAATGGGATTTTAGCTGGAGTTGACAGCAGCTCTCCCATGGTTCAGTGTGGAAGCACGGAGAGCCTTGGTCAGCACTTGGGTCTCCATCCCACTGCTGCATCGCACCCACTGTTCTGAAAATTGCCCCTTCCTTCCACACCAAAGCGGCACTGGAGGGTGCAACCAACAGCAGCTAAGGCCAAGAGTAGCAGCGACTGAAAGCTGCCCGTGGTGGTGTTTATAGGCTAACCAGGGATAGCTGCAGTCAAGGGAGCAGCTATTGGCCTTTTATACTGGAGAAGCTGCGAGAGTCGGACCCGAGGAAAACTCTTGACTAACACGCTGCCCGTGTACTTAGCTGCAATCTGTGGACTTTTGTTGGATAATAGATGGTGGTGTGTTGAGAATGGCTACCAGTCTTTCGGATGACATGGACGAGCTGTAATTATTTGTAGCTGAACATAAGGCTGGAAATTATTTTCATTTTAATTAATCAGTGGTTTTTTTTTTTTGTCCTGGAAACAAAATGAACCCTGCGTGCTTGGTTGGCTTTGAGAGTGGAGAGCAATGTCCTCAGCAGAGCTCATGTTTTACCACTGCGTTCCAAAATACAGCCCTGGTCCAGGCAAAAAAGATTATATGGGGGATATGCTGGTTTGGAATTTGTCCTGCGTCTTCATTTTGATTCCCTGCATGATGCTGTCAGGCAACAGAGATGTCGCTTTAGTATGATAAAGGGGATGGATGTGGATGTTTTTCTTGCAGAAGTTAAACCCAGATTTATGTATCTGAGAAATTGTCTCTCCTACCCAGCTGATGTAGCGTGTGAATTTTCAAACTGCGTGCTGTGCCGCAGAGATTCCTCTTGCCTATTGCCTTTCAAACTATTTCTCCAGAAGAAGTGCCAGCATAATTTTAATAGGCATAAACTGGAAGCAGTGACTATAATTAACAGCAGGGTGCCCAATTTTGAAATGCTGTATTTACTCTTCCGTATAGGTCTTTTTTTATCATTCTCGCTTTTTGTCAGGCTGGGAAAAATTTCTCCCAGACAGAGCTGAGGAAAAGGTACATGATTTGGAGAGGCCAGAGCCTAGTCCTGCCCTTCTTGAAGTCAGTTCTAAGGCTACCATTGATTTTTACCAGCACCCAGTTTGAGCCTTGGACTGGAGCTCATCCAAAAATACTCCAGGCTTCAGTATGACAAAATAAGTAGGATAGAAATAGGTTACTCTGCTTTCACTCTCCATCCTGCTGCCTTTGGATTTAACACAGCATTTCATTCCTGCACCAATTCTCAGACATATGGAATATTAACATCATTAGTTCTTTTTTTATCATCTTGAATTTAAATCAGCTGGGAACTTTATTCTTCCAATTCAAAACATAATTTAAATCCGTAAGGAATTACAGTTGTTGTTAATGACTCTCACAAAATTAATTTCTTTATGGAATAGAATGAATGCTTAGTGTCTCAGGTACTAAATGGTCCATATTCTTCCAAAGCTATTTCAATTTTCATTTAATTAAACTGTGGGATATCTAGTTGAGAAACACTATATATAAAAAAGGACTTAATGTGAAAGGCAGAGTGATGTTATTTTTGCAGTGATAAAACCTAAATCAGATGGAAGTAGAAATCTAAATGAAGTGGAAGACTAATGCAGAGTCTGTAATCTCTGTTAAAATATAAGACACTTTGCAGTCAATACCTTAATCTCATTTGTTTTCATATCAGAAGTGTTAGAAGTGTTTTTTCCTTCTTTGTTTTGTGGTGTTCTGTGGAGCAAGTCACACCATCTAAGGTGCCTGTGGTAAGGCACCTGATTTTGTTCATTTATGACACCTTTGTACAGCTGTAGATCTATCAGATGAATACTCAGCTGACGATAAAGTCTCTTAACCCCAACAGATGGCACTGGTTTACACAGCTCTTGCCTGTTGGCTTTGCCAAGGTGATTTGTTTTACGGAAGTCTGAAAAAATATTTGAGCTTTTGTAGCTCTGATCTGTATTGCTGCGGGTTAATGTGGTGAGTTGGTTTTTTTTAACAATTGTATTGAATTCAGTGTTCTGGGAACTGCCTCTATAAATATGTGCACTGTGTTCTTCTTTTGATGAATATCATCAAGTCATTTGGGTTGGAAATATTCCTGGGAGATTGCGTAGTCCAACCTTGTGCTCAAATCTCTGACAGCACTGAATTCAGACTGGATTGCTCAGGGCTTTGTCTAGTCAGGTCTTGAAAATCTCCAAGGACAGAGGTTCTTCAGCTTCTCTGGACTCCTGTTCCAATCTTAATTATCCTGAGTGAGTATATCCAGTCCAGACTGTTGCCTCTCATTCTCCCATTGTGTACCTCAGTGAAGAGCATGGCTGTATTCTCTGTTAGCCCTGACTAGGGACTTGTTGGGTGCTGTAGGTCCTGCTAAGCCTTCTCCTTTCCAGGTTAACCTAACTCAGCTTCTTCTCACAGCTTGTATGCTCCAGCCACTGACCATCTTGGTGGCCTTGGTTGAACTCGCTTAAGCTAATCAACATCTTTCTTGCATCGGGGGCACCCCAACACTGGCGGTAGTGTCCTAGCTGTGGCCTAATGAGTGCCAAGTAAAGGGGATTAATCACTTTCCTTGATCTACTGGCTTATGCCCTTTTTGCTACAGCCTTGGATCCTGGTAGCCTTCACCACTGCTAGGGCTCACGTGGTGCCAACTGTCCGCCTGGATCCCAGGTTCCCATGCAGCGTTTGTACAGTTGTGGTTCTAGACAACAGTTTGCAGAATGCTGTGTCTTTTACTAAGAGAGGCAAACACTGCACTAATATCTTAAAATTTAAGCTCACATTTGCTCTCTTGCCAAAAGAGTGAACCAACCACCACCTGCTGTTAATTCAAACCAGCCTGCTCCAGCTAGACCCAGCTCAGGCGTATGCACCTTCTGTTTAAGCAGAGAAGTTGTTTAAAGCATTAATGTGACTCTCCTGGCATCCCTTTTCTTTTAAAGGCCAAATTCAACCCTTTCTCTTGACTCCCAGAGGCTTTGAGCTGTGCCCAAAACGTTTCCTTTCAGACAAAAGCTGTCCAGCTACTGCTTTCTAGACTGCTCGCACATGTGCTAAAAGAGCCAGGCGGAAGCATTAGGGAGTGAATTAGGATGAATTAGAGGAGCCAGGTTTTATAAAGGCTGGAGGAAATGCTACGTAAATGCCAGTGACACAGAGGAACTGCCAGTTCCTTCAAGCCGAAATCTTGTTTGTGTCTTTGTGTGTGGTGCATGTGCTTTTTTCTGCTTTGCAGAACCCCCGTCTCTCTGCCCTTCCTCACAGCTCTTTGCTACCTTTTATCTAGCAAGTCACTTGTCTTCACTTGTGGACACTCTTTATCTTCATCCAAGTCACCTTTCTCAGTTAATACCAGGTTTTTAACTGTTGATGTTGGTCAGAATCTCCCCTCTGTCCTCTTCCATTCCCAATCTATGTAACGTTGCTTGCCAGGCCAGACCTTGGACCCCAGGCGTCATCGCCCTATCCCATGGGGCACAGTTTAAATCTCAGCTCTCATCCCTTCCAGCATGTGTCTTCCTGTCTGCGTCAGCTCCTGGCTCCAGCTGGTTTTTGTTGCGTGTTGAAGCTGGTGCTTTAATCCTCAGGCTGACCCCCCTGCTCTCCTGTCCATGGCTCTGTGAGGAATTGCCCGACTCTGCACGGCCAGAGCAGTGACTGCAGGGAAGTCCCATGCAGGTCCCATGGAAAAGTGTTTCCACGTCTGACTGAGGTTTCTGCCAGGTGCTCAGGTTAGAGGACACTTGCTGTAGGGTGATGAGGGAAGAAAGGAAGACTCCTGCTGTTCCACTCTGAGCAGCTGCTGCAGCTGTTGGAAAGTCTTGATCCTGACTGACCCACAGCATAAGGACAATAAGAGTCATCTCCATCTAGTTCTGCTGAACTTCAAGGTCTTGGCCCAAATGTGCCATTTCAGAGTAAAATATTTGAAATTTTTTTTCAAAATAGTGCCTTTTCTCTCATCCCCATTCTTTCTTTTCTGTAATAGGTTGCTGTTTTATTTTACTGTGGTTGACGTTTGGTTGTCTGGCACTGTTGCACTTTCTGGTCTGATGTTGAACACTATTATTCTTGAGGTTACTCAGCGTATGGAAACGTGCTGTTGGCCGTCCTGTCATGTGTGATATGACAGCCAGCCAATGTCTTTTTTCCTAGCTTTATTGTTCTTCAAGCCTTTTTGGTTTTGCTGAGGCAATATAGAATTATTACTATTGTTTTTAGTCCCGAAGTAGATCTCCATGTTTAATGGATCATTTGTGTGGATCATGTTCTGTACAACAGCTGCAGCTTGCGCTGTCTAATACAACCTATTACCTTTCCCATTCCAAAATAGTATCCAAAGGAGGAGAAAAAAGGTGTGATTCAGATCCATGGCTTTTAAAGTAACTTTTTGCTAGAGCTACGAGGTCCAGCTGTTTTCTAGCACTTACCTTTTCTTAATATGATTAGAAATTTAGGCACAGGTTTACTTCACAAAGCCAAACCCCAGATCTTCACACGAAGGCAGCCCACGATTGGCAGATATCCTGCTGCTTGCAGTAGCCAAGCTTTTAATTGATTAGGCTTCTGACAGAGCTGCAATAAGAACTGAACCTTTTAAATGGTGCCTTACTACTTTCAAGGTACTCTAAGGTACTTTTTTAAAAACCTGCGAGTTCATACTGCTTGTCATCGCGGCTGTGGGCAAAACTAGAGGCTCTTCCTCTGTCAGCAGCTGTTCAAATGCCACAACTTGGGGGTTTTTTGGAGGAGGCGTCCACTGGCCAGCCCACCAGCACACTCTCCTTGTTTTTTTTTTTTTTTCTTCTCAGAGCATGTAGCAAAATTTTGCTGTAACCGTTCTGTTTGTAGAGCTTTGCTGCTCTGAAAGCACTTGAAGCTGTCGTAGTGCCTCTCTGAGCAGGGCAGTTGTCTGGAATGCCCCTAGTTCTTCCTTTGGGGCATTTTATGGAAGGGAATGCTGTTATTAACCCTGCCCCTTCTCAGTGTAGCCTCCGTTAGGGTAAAGCAGTAACTTTGATTTCATTGCGGTGGACAGTGCAGCCCATTTTGGTTCACACTTGTTTTTCCTGTGCATAGGGAGTGTTGTGCTGCAGGACAAGTGGGTTGGTCTCCTCCTGCGCTTGGAGGCATGTTCTTCATGCTCTTCATGCTGTGGCAGTTGTTTGATTCCCATGAGACTGAGCATGCCAGTGCATCCTCTGTTGTGACCTGCCCGGGTGCTTTCAGCACTCCTGAAAGTCACCTTTTCTCCAGTCAGCTTAATACTCTGGGGCTGTGACCAGTAAATAGATCTTGACCATGTTCTGTATCGTATTTGTAAATGTGCCCCAGGTATTTGAAGCCTCCCGTAAGCTGAAGTGTTGGTGGCTACCTGGCATATGGAAAATCTGGGTCTGAGAGGGAGAAGTCTTAGGGAGGTGCAACATGGAGACACATACTGCTATGGAAACATCCTCCCCACTGACCGACAGCACATGCTGGTTTGCAGAGCAGCAGCGGGATAGGGAGATCTGTAGGTGCATAGTTAACTTGCCCCTTGAGACATGTGTTTATAGGTTGTCATTGAGCACAGGGAGGCATCTGACCCTTCCTAAGCCATTTGCTGTGTTTGGGCAGCTGCTGGAGATGTTTGGGGCCGTCAGACTCCATTCAGAGGCTTTCTGGTGGTGTGGTGGCTGTTGGACGTGGGAGCTGTAACCCTGTGTCTGCTGTCAAGTCAGTGCATAGCCTTGGGGCAAACTGTTTAATCTCAGCTTGATCGCCTCTAAAGATCTGACCTTATTTCCCTACTGTATAATTTTTACAGCCACATGAGGACTGAGGATTAATTAGTTAATGTCTGTGAAGCGCTTTGAGTGTGTTGTTTAAGGGTGAAGTATTACTGTAACTCTCTGGGGAAGTGTCACCGTATTTAATGTGTGTACTGGCATCTGTCTTTCCTCAAAACTTTTATAAGATATAAGTTATTTCTATATCTTCATTAGTTATTTTGCCCTAGTTTGGAACTGTTTTTTTATTTGATCTGAATGAGAAACATACCTTCTATATGGCAATAGTATGAGAAGTTAATTTCAGCTTTTATGATACGTTACGAGTTTCAGCAGCATTTCTGGGAAATACGACCATAACCACTCCAGTCTGTAGAATTGTGGCACTGGTCTAATTCCTATGTGTAATTTTCACTGCGTGTACTTTTCTAGAATGACTATATATTTTACATAAGATTTGTAATACACCGTACTCACAGAGTACGTAATGGCTCTCAGCAGTGAAGAGGATGCTCAGAAGGGCACTTACCTTTGTTTGCTATGTTGTCAAAGGAAATATTGATTAAAAACACAGATGTGCACATCTGCAATGTTTATTTGGAGGGCTAGCCATTACAATATGAGATAGATAAACTGCTTTGTATGTTTTAACTTCAAGTTTTCTGTCTTATTCCACGTGGAGTGAAATTCCTGAGACTTGTGCTGTGCTACTTATCCCTTAATTTATTGCTTCTTGCTTTCTCTAATGCTACCATCAACTGTTGCTCAGTGGAAAGCTGGGAAATATATGAACTAATCATCTTTCCTCCTGTCTGAAGTTTTCTCTCCAGGGTTCTTTAGAAGGCAGTTTCTTTTCTCTAAATCAAGGTGGCAGAAATCACAGAGGCTTCATTTTGCTGATTCCATGCAAGGCCATTTGGTATTTTTAAAGCTTCTCCACTTGCTAAGAAACTGTCCTACCCTCCAAATATGTATGCAGTGCATAGCCACTCCAGTAACTTATTAGACATCTTGCTTTCCGTTGCTCTTAAATATGTGGCCCTTTAGATGATTCAGGAATCTTGAGCCAATGGCTCGGCAAACTTCTCTGTAGTTCAACGATCCTTGATGAAGGCTGGGGACAAAGCCAGATACATGTTCCCCCAGATGTGTAAAGGAAGGATGAGATTAGCCTGTAGTACAACCAACAGCATCTGAGGTTGTGTCAGGGGTGCTGGAGGGCGCAGGGGTGTTTCCCCATCTGCTGTCTGCAGGCTGTTGTGAAAGACCCCCAAGGGAAGAAGTGCGAGTTCTCCATTTACCCTTTTGGCCTTGACACCAACACAGGGACTGGATTTGGCGTGAAAACTGCTTTTCTGCACTGCAGCTTGCCACGTAAGTGGTGGTTTAGGTCTAGAATGGATTAAATAGGACTCTCCTCCAGCCCCTGTATCTTGTGTTTATAGATAACTGTTGGTCCATATGGGAATTGCTTTCCATTTTTAGCATCTATGTAAAAATCCACCCTATATGTAAATACGAAGCCTTTTAGAGCTTCCTCCCGCAATGCTGATGCAGTTACAGAAAAAGGGGGTTACAATGACACAAAAATCCCACATTCAGCATCCTGAAGACCTGCCTTCTGACACAAAGGGTACTTGTTCTCACACAGACCAGTTTTTTAATCTACCAATGTACTTCTGAAGGCTCTGGGGGGAAAGGACTTGAGCAATCCAGGTAACTGCCTCACGATTAGAGGTGAGGGGAAGGCAGATGCTAGCCGTTCCAGAAGCGTCCATAGAGGAGTATTTGTCTCACTCTGATGTTCATGTGCACAGACCAAAATTTTGTTTACTTTCATCTGGTAGTGTTGAGAGTAAAACTTGTCGGGGAGGCTTCCCAGTGCTGTTCTGGTGAGAGCTGTGCCTCTCCTTCTTCCCTGTCTCCTCTTCATGACGGCTGCTCGCAAGCTGGCTGGGGTTTGTGGTTACGTGGGGCCTGAAGCATGTTGGGCTCTGAGCTCAGAGTTAATTTGCATGTTGTAGAAGTGCCCGGGAGCTCTGTGGAGTCCGAGATCTTGTGCAGGAGAAGCAGGCAGTGAACAGACTGTGTGTGTCCCCCAGAGTTTAGTCTCGGAGTAAGAGAGGGCCAAAAAATACATGATTGTGCTCAGGCTGGCAGAGAGAAGTGACTGATCGCATCATCCAGCAGTGCCTCAGCACCAGCCCACCTCTGTCAGTGCATCATCCATCACAGCACGGACTCTGTGCTGACGTTGGAGGTGGGACGATTTCAATAATGCTGTTTCTCACGGGCTGTCTCAAGACAGCTCTTCCCTTGCTCTATGTCCCCCGTACAGGTACTTCTGCAAACGGTGACTTGCACTTGGTCACCTTCTGGAAGTCATCACCTGTGTTCTCATTCATAAAAGGAGCTGTCTAGAACTTTGTGTAATCCCAAACTTGCTTTTTTGCACAGTTATATAAAATATAAATATCCTGAGATAAGAATGAGTGTTTTGGTGTAATCAGTTTCTATGAGTATTTCATTGGTGTAATTACTTGCTACTTTAAATTATTTTCTTGCTTGGCTTGTGCCTGATAAAAATATGAAATCTAATTCATTTCTGGAGTGTTAGCTTGAAATAAGCGTGTGAATGTATTTGTAAAAGCTATTAGAAGAAAGAGGGGGGAAAAAATAAAGTCTTGCAGGAAACAAATGTCCAATCGTTTTCCACAACGTGAGATGACATTGAATAACATCCTTCCAAATGTGTGAAAATCTCAACAGTTTACTTGATTAAAAAATATTTTGAAATGTAAGTTGTTGGAAAATATACAAGAGAACAAATCAGATCAGAATACCTTCCCCCCCTTTCTCATCTTAAAGATTTGTGCTGAAGAGCTGATATGTAATACTGCAGCAAGTCTGGAAGATCCCTCTTAAAGCCCTGTAAAAATTACTTTGGTTTAGAGATTTTTTTGCTTTTTACATTTTGTTTTTGGGTTTTTTCCCCATCAGCTAATTTAGTGGGTAGTTTTGTTTTTTTTTTTTTTTTTTAGTAAATTACTTTGGTTTAGAGATTTTTTTGCTTTTTACATTTTGTTTTTGGGTTTTTTCCCCATCAGCTAATTTAGTGGGTTTTTTTTTTTTTTTTTTTTTTTTTCAGTAAATGGTAGAGCATGCCATGAAGTCAAGATTTTTCTTAATGATTTTAATGACATTACATCACAGCAATTTTTTTTGAGGTGTTTTCCTTCTGTCAGGCTGAACTGCAGCATGTATGAGTTCTTCAGCTTTTGTCCAATTTTTTGAGGTCTTTTTCCCTTTAATTAAGCTATCTTTTTGTTCTTACATCCACACAAAAAAAAAAGCTGATGTCAGCCGGCTCAGATCACCATGGAGATCTTCCTAAAGTAAAATCTGGTATCAGTTACTATTGGCCAGTTAGAAAGCATTATGGATCGGCAAAAGCCAGCTCCCCAAAATCCCAAATCCTCTTGGGTGCTTCATACCTCCTAGAAAGAAGCTGCAGGTTCATGGCCTGATCCCTGATAAAACCGGACCTGCAGCTCCCTCGGCTCTGTTTTCCCGGGATGCCCATGCTGCGCTCTGGGGATAAGTCAGCCATCGCAGAGGATGAAGCAGCGTATCCCGCGGGAGGACGTTGCTTATTAAACTTGCATGAACCCAAGAGATCCTTAGGTTGTAAAGATGGCAAAGAGACACTGGGTGTCTTAACCTGGAATTTCACCAGGGTCATCTTGGCACTGAGAGCAAATACTCACAGAGGAGAGAATAACTGACACCAAAAATACATATATTTGTATATGTGTGAATTCAGGCTGCTGCAGTGAGGGGTTATTTGGTTGCATTGAGCAGGGTTGCTTTGAGTACCAGTGGGTGGCAGTGTACTAGCTCTGGATGAGGCGTGCGCTGGGTTTTTTAATGCTCCAGCTAGTTTCCATGGTGATGACTGCAGCTTTGATGCCTGTGGAAAAGCAGAGAGGGGAAAAAGAAATAAGAGGGCGATATTGCATTAAACTAGGAGTTGAGTAACCTGTGGAAGTCACAGTGGTTACAGCAAACAGCAAGTTTGGCCAGTAAGAAAGTAGTAGACCTGGATGCCTGAAGAGCAGCTTCTGTCAAGCTGTTCTGATGGAGTGGTCTAAACACAGCAATAAACCTGAAGGGTTTAGGGGGGTAGAAACAAGGCAAATTTATCATATATTTACCTTACCCGAACTAGACTCACTGCTGGAGTTTTTAGAAGGTTTTTGCATTACATAGGTTGTGATAAAATAATAAGTAAAATCAAATATGGATTCTCCTGCCATTAGTTCAAAATGATACATTTAAATAATATTGTAGATTTAAATGCCAGGTCAGAAAAGCATTGGTTTTTATGAACTCATTTAAGATTTCCATTGAATCGGTTTTGTTTTCTGGTAAAAGAAATTGTTGTCAGGCTTGAAATTCAAATTTGTTAAAACTACATCCAAAATTCTTTGCAACCATCGCGCCTCCTCTGCAGCAGTAACCTCCAAATTACACAGCAGAGGTCTTGAAATTCATGCACTGCAGTAATTGTCGATACTGTTGACTTTGCACCATAATCGTTTGCGACTGCTGTGAGACGTGGCTGAATTTAATGCCCACAGTCTAGAGCTTATTAGATTGATGTGTGTCTATCTGGTGTAAAAGCTGCTGATCAAAGAGTGCTGCAGGTCTGTTTCTCAGATTTGCCTCTTCCTCCCTGCTTCGATATGATCAACTTGTTCCACTTAGCTTGAGCAGAGTCTGTCAGGCAGAGAAGGGTCTGCTGGCTCTTGTGAGGGGGTAGAAGCTCAAGTCCTAGTGCACCCTGCACCATCTGGAGCTCTGAAACCACATTATTTGCCTGAAATTGAACTGTGTATCAAAGTTTTGGTAATTTTCTTTTTTAAGAAAGAAAGAAAAGGGGGATGTGTTTAGAGGGATGCTTTGCCAGTGCAGCTGGTAGGAGTGTGCACATTGGTCATGGTGGTTTTCCTCCGAGCTTCCCTAGGCTTCCAGTAAAACTGCATCCTCAATTCATCATTGGTGATGTCCTACGTTTTCCCAGTTTTTCTGTCTCCTTCCATCATCTCTCATCATCTTTGCCCTCAAGTTCCTTGATCAGCAGTCAAACACAAGCAGAAGTCTCCCTATATGCAATTTGATCCTGCCTCACTGAGGATCTTGCTAGCTCCTGAAGCGATTCTCCCCTGGTATTGGTAAGCTCACCTACAGGCTCCTGCCTCCCACAGCAGTTCTGCAACCTGTCTGCGTTTCCTCCAAATCACGCTGGATATGCAGCCTCGGGTGGTACAGCGGGAAGATTTACCTCGCTTCTCTGGTGGTTGGATTTAAAGCTTCATGTCGCTTATTTGGTTTTGAGGTATAGGTGCATGTAGTAGGAGTCGCAAAACTGTGTTGCAAAGACAGACAGTTGCCTCTGACTGCTAGAGGGGTGACATGGATGACAAACCTTGTTGGCAGAAATTGCTGTGTTAGTGTTTCCTAGTGCTCAGTGTGTTTTTCTAAAGGATCAAACAGGAGGAAGATCAGCCTTTCCGCAGCTCTGGGAGCGTGCATATGCACAGGAGGTGTGCTAGAGTCTCAGCGAATGGCAGGCTGGAGCGAGAGATGAAAAGGAAGTAACCAAAGAGATTGCTGGATCTTCTTTTCTGTGGTTGCTCTGTCTCTGGATGTACCTTTCTGTGTCATTCTCAATGCACACGCTTCTTTAATGAAAGGTGACCAGCTGCGTTAGTCATATGCTTCCCAGTCCTCAAAGCAGCTCTTCTGGGGGATGTTTGGGCATTGCTGACTATGACTCTTAAACAACTGATCTTTATATCAAAGGGGGACCAGCAAGATTAAATAAAATTTCCCTCTGTGTTTAATACAGAGTATCTGAGGAAAACTTTCCTCTATTAGAGTTAAGATACATTTCAGGGAGGTGATTTGGTCCAGTTGACTTCATGGACGTGATACCTTCGTTGTCATTATGGAAAATCAGCTCCCTCAGAGGAGTTGTTTTCTGGACTTATTACAGGTTCTTGCAAGCTGTTTGAGGGATGCTAAATATATCTCAGCCAAGGAAAGCTGACAAGGATCATAGCTGCCAAATTTCTAATACTGACTTAATAATTTTATTGCTTTTTCAGCAACAAAGAGAAGAAAAATGCCATTAACTTGGCAAAACTTGTTTTCTGTGTTTCTCAGGGTGTGGTAACAATCCTTACTAAAATAACTGAATATAAGTCAGCAAACATATAACACAACTTCCCACAAAAGTTAAAGCTATGTAACCCTGCCAGTATCTAAAATTGGTGCGTGATTTTCCTTGTTGAAATACATCATCCTTCTCCAAATGAATTAGACAGACTGAGACTCAAGACTTGAGGATTAGCAGAAGGCTTAATTAAAACATCATCAGTGGTGTCCCTGCAGAATCAAAATCCTGACACTCTGGTTACTGAACTATATTTGAGCCTTAATTTGAAATGACTGACTTTAAAGGGATCATCACTTAAACACGGCTTTCTTTTCAGAACTGTTGCCTCACGTGTGTTCGCAGATCAAAATAATTCTCACCATTTTATTAGTGCCATGATCTCGTTTTCAGGTTCCCACAATGCGTTTAGTGTTCTGGCAAGTTAATGATGCTTTCAATAGCCAAACAAAGTCTTTCAGATTTGCAGCGTTCATCCTCCCCTGAGGTCCGTGTTTCCCAGAAGGCTGGAGACTGATATCGGTTTGGCTCTAGCCTGTCAAATAAGCCTAAGAAACACATACCAAACTCAAGTGCTAACCTTCGACAAGAGGCCGTCTTTGTCAGTCTTGGCAAGTAACGCTTAAGTCAATAAAAATTTAAAATCAAAAATACCAAAAGAAGCCAACAGTGATGAAGTAGTAAAGAAGAAGAGAGCTCAGATTGCCAGGGTTATGATCAGGTTTCCAAACTAGGGATGAGAAATGATAAATTCTTGTCATATTATGGTTGTTTGGCCTATCTTGTTTGTTTGTACATTGTGTAACAGAAGGATACTACAGCAGTTGAGGGTTATGATCAGGTTTCCAAACTAGGGATGAGAAATGATAAATTCTTGTCATATTATGGTTGTTTGGCCTATCTTGTTTGTTTGTACATTTGTGTAACAGAAGATACTACAGCAGTTGGTGTTTGGTGCCGCTTTCGGCACTCTGTGGTGGGGGTTGGCTGCCTGTAGCTAAATCAGGGCTTTGCATAACACGCTATGCAAGGCGAGTGTTAAGCAAGATTTCTCTGAGATTTTTTGATAAGTCAAACACATGAAAAAGCGTATGCATTAAATGATGGAAAATATTTGATTTTCAAAAGGCTGCAATGAATTACGAATAAGCTTATGTTTGCATATTTTAAGGTTTAAGGATAACTTGTCGCAGTTCTTGATTTTTTTTTTTTTTTCTTCCTGAATTGAGACTGCCCTGTGCATGTTTTTGTAGCAGGTGGCAAGAGTCTGCCTTTTCCAGGAGCTTTAAAGTCAATTTTGTTATTTGATCAACTCAGCTTCCCTGAAATTCTAGGAACCCAATCCTGACACTGCCTTTGACCTTTCCGTGTTCTTCATCTGGCACATTAAACAGTTTGTGGCCAGCCCTGTGCCGCTAAATGTGTGACATTTGTTTGAGGTTTTGCTGCAATGAGTAATAGTGGAGGGAGGATATATTTTGTGGGCTTTTTCAAGCAAATGTTTTATTCGTGGTTACCTGCAATTTCAGGAGACTGGATTTGACGTAGATGGTGGCCTTCAGCATAGCGTTCCTCAGACGATTATGTGGAGATGGGATTATCTTGACGTGCAGCCGAATGGTCGGGGATCACAAGTGTTGTTTTCTATCAGTTCGGTAATTGCCTGGGTATATTCTGTGTCTGCAGTCAGAAATTGCATATGCAAAATAAATCAAACACATTTGGAGTCGCTTCTATCTTTGTGACTTGTGCTGGGATTATTTTATGAGCTGTGCCAATGTAGTGATTAAGTAGAAAGACTGTAAGAAAATCATGACCATGCTATATCCTAGAAGTGAATGGCTGAAACTCAAAAATCAGGTTAAGAATGACTTAAACTGCTCTCGGTTCCGCTCTCACACAAACCTAGAGTAAATGAGGTGTAGTGCCACCCGAGTCATTGGTTTAGAAGGAGTGTAACTGATAGGAGTATGTGGTCCAGTATTTCAGGAGGTGCCACTTAAAGAGGTTCAGCTGATTTGCATAGTCTCAGAATCAGATCTCTGCATGTCCCATCAAGATTCCTCCATGTTGTGGATTGAACTCTTCCCAGGCACTTGCAATTGAAGCAGAACTCCTAGGCACAGTCTCCTTAGCCAAAATGACCTATCCATGACTTTTAGAAAATTCAAAAGGGCAAATCTTCTGTGTTAGCTCTAAATGTCAACATTGAATCTGCTTGATTTTCTGCAATAAAAGCGTGTGGGAGTCTAAATGAAACGCACATCAGAGCAGGTTTCCCAGTTTGCTGACCAGATTAAAGACTGCGTATAGCTCTTGGTCAGTAAGAATTTCCTCCCCACACAGTGTGAGTAAGAGTTTCCCTCCAGGGAGGCATATGGCCACTTTGATGGCTGCACCTTTAAATTATTTACCAAGCATTGGTCTTAATTCTCTTTTGTGTGGCAGCAGCTTGAAGTCACCCAAATAGCGGAACTGCGATGGTACTGAGGACCAGCTATGTAAAGTAACATCTTAGCTGGCTATTTTAGTCCCCAAACCCTGCTAACCGCAAGTGTAAAAGCACAAACCTGGTGCTCACGCCCTGGCTACGCATGCAAGCTCAAGATTTTTTCATGGCTTTTGCATTAACGTGCTCTAAACTGCTAAGTCAGAGCTCTTGTTTTCCCCTCGAGCTGGCAGCGCAGGCCAGCTCCCTTTAATCCACACATGAAGCACACATTTTGAAGCGTGTTGTTTTTGGAAAGATGTTTAGCAACTTCCCTTTCAAATCCAGACACGGAGTTCTCTTTCCAGAATTGATGGCCGGTACCCGAGTGAACTGCTCTGTCTGGGCTTTGTGAAAGACTAAGTGTGTGAGTTCAGGGATTACCTTTCCGAACGGGGCCTCCTAAAAGGTGAGGTGAAAGGAAGGGCAGCCTGAAGGGGGGAAAAAATAGATGAACCTCAAGAGTTTGGTTTGGCAAGAAACAGTGCAAGTTTGTTGTGCTTTAAAAAACTTTTACTGGACTCTCCCCTGTTTTAATTATACCTTATTTTTATTGCTTTCGTTATGTAATAATATATAAAACATATGGATGTGGGACTGTACAAGTGTCACTTGGTTCCTTGAGCTTTAATTTCTCTCACCAGAGGTATCAGAGGAGTGATGTCACTGTGGCTTTCCTCACCTTGGCCTGGTAGTCTTGTGGTGGTACCAAGCACAGACGGCTCCATCCTCGCCATACAGGGCGCAGGATTCCAGAGCGAAACCATAGCTTTACCCTCCTGAATGCTCACAGTCAATCCAGCCAATGCTCACACCTCTCCCTAATGTCTTATGCCTCATGCAGGAGGAGGAAGCCCCTTCTCATGGGCTCTGGGGGCATGTCCCAGTGGCTCTGGTGGCCTTCATGGTCCACTGCAAGGACTAACGCAATGTTCTTCTGTTTCACATGGGTGAGAAAGTTGAGCTGTGCTATAAGGACTTACCTTGGCCGTTGTCTACAGTTCTTCCAGGGCTCCTGCACTTGCTGTGTGCTGGTGATAATCCTTTTTCATCTGTGACCCGTATAATTATGATTGCAGCAGGATTTGCTGCTGTATCTCATTCCAGTTTCCTGTGCACACGTTGCTCAGTGAGGCAGTCCGTTTCATTTTGCATGTCTGGGAAAAAAAATGGCTTGGTTTCTTCAGTATTTCAGTAGACTGAGTTGTGAGCATTCTTTGAAGGCCTTTCTTATTGGGGTTAGCAATTGCTAGGAACAAGTTTTATACTGTCTTAGGAATAAGCATTTTGGATATTTTGTATAAAGGCTTCCTATATTTGTCATTGGAAAAAAAAAAATCTCTTTATATAGGCAAGGCAAATGCTAAGACATTTTGCTTGCAGTCTGCTGATGGCTTTTGCAAACATTAAAAGTATTGCTGTGTTTCCACTTGATTGATCAAGTGAGTTGCAATGAAATTTAATTTTACTGTGTCATTTAAAATAGTTCAGTAGAGGTAGAATACCTATTACGATGCTGCCCTATTGCACATGTATTTTTGTGCTTTTGGATATGTGCATAATCTCGTTCTCATCTTTAGTGCCGAGAAGCTGGTGCTTAACTGTAGGCAACACTTGGAAGGTGCATCTACCATATTCGTGGCATGCACCATTTATTTCCTTTCTAACCAGACATTTTCCAAGGGATGAACACCTTACCTCCATCCAGTGCAGACATATGAGATCAGAACGCACTTGCCAACCTTTCAAATTCATTAAAATAAAGAAAACTTTAATCCAGATATTTGAAGACTTACTCAGACACGAAATGTATGTGGGAGAAGACTTCTCAGTGTATGTTTAACTGTGTAATTAATAAGCCAAGGAAATATAGTTAGAATCACTTTTGATTCCAGAAGGGAGGCATTTGGGTGCAAATTAAATGTTGATTTTTTTTTTTCCCAAGTCTCGCTCATTTCTTGAGTGCCAAGTGTCTGAATCTAAAATTCAGTGTTATCATTGCGTTGCAGTTGTATCAGACTTTCTTTTTTCAATGTATAGGTGAATGAGGAAAACACCAAAATAGTGTTACTC
>NW_010412185.1:183921-190412 GCF_000710305.1 Buceros rhinoceros silvestris | reverse complement strand
AGCAGGAGTAGCTAGACAAAATTCAGAGTCTTGTAACTTAACACGGCCATGAGAACAAATTGCTGATGGACTTAGATGTATTTTATTTTATTTCAGCTTATTTGCAAGTGTTTTCCAAGCTCTGCTCTCTGGATGTTTTTTCACCTCTGTTAATCACAGGAACTCATTAAAATTATTCTGGATAACTAAAGATAGGAGTTCTAGAAGAGAAATATCAGGGTATTCGATCCCTAGCGATTAGGTTAATTCTAAAATTTCTTAGTTTGTTCTATGAGTTTGAAAACATGCTTGCTTGATTTTGGAGGGAGAGGAAGGGAACTGTGCCTATGCCAGCTGTAATAGTTAATTACTGCAAATTGTGAGAGCTGCCCAGAGGAGAGAGAACTGGGGACTATGTGTCTCGCCAGGCGCGTTGCAGTCATGTTGCTCCTTCCACCTAGCCCAGCTACTGAGCCAGACCAGAGATTAGATGAGGTATTGGCCATGTCTTGAGGTTAGCAAATCTGAGGAACTTGCTCTGACGCTGAACATGAAGCAGCAAGAAGTGAAAACCCTTGCACTGAATTTTGAGGCTTAGCTCTATGTTTTGCTTGAATTCGGATAGGAACAAACAACCCTAAAATTGTCTTAATTTAAGAGTGAAAGCTTTATGTTGAGCCAAATGGATTGATCTAGCTATTCCCGCAAAACAATTGTCTCACACATCTGTATTAGGAATAAAAAGGACTTTATTAGTGAAGTGTTTTTCCCCTGAATCAGCCAAATTTTCATGCCTAGCAAGAAGGCACTACTGAACTCTTTAGAGGAGCCCACATAAAAGGGCTGGGAAGTGTCAGCCAACAGTGACGTTTGCTTGTCGCTTCCCTTCTCATTACTCTCTTCATCTCCAACTTGAGGAGCTCCTGGCCAGCCAGGTTTATAATCAACACAGTTCTCTGCGTTTCCAGCTTCTTAGAGTGGTGTTTCAGTCTGTTATTACTGAAGTGACACCAACCAAATTCTCATGACTTTTTCAGTCTGGGCTCTTCAGCGGGAGAGCTTACAGGGATGGACCAAAGGCCACAGGAAATGATGCGACTTACGGCCAGTTATTGTTGGGTTGCCTGGAGTGGGCTGTGCTGAAGCACTGGGGATCTCTTCATACTTCTGTCTATTTTGCTGCAGATCTCCTGTCAACAATTAAGCTTTCTACAGAGAGCCACAACCCTGCCTATATTGATTTTCCTAAACAGTTGCTCTGTTTTACTGCCCTTGAAGGGACTATATGTCTTTTTAATTAAAAATAAAGTAAATATCAAAGGAGTGATGAGGGGCGTAGTGGGCGGAAAACCAACTGCATATTGACTTTTTGTTCTGGAGGTGGATTCGTAGAAATAACTTACGAGGGACACCAGGACATGAAAGTGTTTCACCTTTACTGGTTATCTCTTATGGTGACCTCATTGGAGATGTAATGGCATGGTTTGGAAATACAACTAATCATTTACTTCAGATTCTGGAAAATTCAAGAAGTTAAATTCACACAGCAGGGTTGGTTGTTTTTGTTTTTTAGAGGTCTCAAGACAGTCTTCGTTGATACTGTTATTACATCCTTGAAATTTCCCCGTCTGTGATCTGCCGTCTCACCAGTGCGATGTGTGTAGTCCCAGTGAGAGGCAGGCACGGTACCAGCATCAGATACATTCTCAGGAAAATTTTGTGCAAATCCTTAGTATAGTAATACATTGGATTTCCACTGGTAGTGGCGTTGTTAGTTTTTCATGCTTTTTCAAAAGACTACTTAAGATTATGTATATATGCTGGTAGATATTTAAAAATACTGCTAGAAGACTGGAGGTGAGATTTATGGCACATTAGGAAGCTGTTCCAAGTTAGAAGTATGTGCATAGACAGATACCATAGGATCTCTCATATGTAATTAAAAAGCACAACTGTCTCTAGGTAATTCCGTTGCATAGCAGTAAAGCTACTTGAAACAACTGAAGTGAGGTTGTAACACCACTAAGTCACCAGTTCATGACTCCATCGTAAACTTTTTGTGCAGGTGCATCAAGCTTCTGTTTGCACAAAAAAACCCTTCAGCAACTTCTCTCCACAAAAATCCTTGGTGACATTTGTTTAGAGATTTGGAGCATGAAAGAGGGGAGGAAGAAGAGGTGTTCCTCTGACTCATCCTGCATGCCTTGTATTTGGTTCGTCATGGGCGTGAGCGAAGTAACAGAACGGAAAGGAAAAGAAACCCAACAAATAATCAGTAAATCTCAGTGTGCTTAGGAGTGAGATTCATTATTTCAGACAACAGTATTGAAGGATGTGAAAGCACAGTAAATTTCTGGGGATCACCCAAGTGGCCAGAGCAGAGCCTGCAGGGAAGGGCTGCTCTGCAGAGGTCCACTCTTTCATCCTGCTTGCTGGACCACCGTGCAAAAGAAAGGGAAAAGTGGAATTGTACTTTGGACATTTCCATAGTAAGCACTGATTAGAATTGCTCTTACAATTTAATGGCAATAAATCTTATTTGACATTTTATTGTATTGTAGTGAGAGATGGATGGGAAGGGAGATGCGAACAATCGATTGCTTCATCTAACTAGGCAGAGGCAGGAGACGTGAATTTACAGGGAGAAGAGTGAAGCTGTTCGTTAGAAAACAATCTTGGAATTTTCACGTAGAAGAACAATCTCTGGCCATTTGCTGTAGAATAAACGAGAAAACTTCCAGGGCAAGCTGTGAGGTTTACACCACCACAGTGTGCTGGTCTGGATGGTCGGTGTGGTGGGCAGCAATAACTCGGCTGTTCTCTGCACTCCAGATAAATTGCAGAGACAAAGGAAAACTTAATTTCTGTGGTTTAAATAGTGATTTAAAGAACTGTTCCTAAAGTGGATCAATAAAGTAATCTGTTTCAAGTAAATAGGTAGAGGTGAACAAAACTGTCCAGGGAAGTGCACATCTGTCTCAACACCCTTAACTCCTCGGTGGGCCTGGGCAGACTGAGCGGGCTTTGTGCCTGCTGAGACTGGGTGGTGTTCTCTCTATGCTGCTCTTTGTTTGGAGACAGTTTCCTTAAAGGCTGATTTACCAGAGCAACAGCGCACCGATGCACACAGAAGCCTGTTTTACAGGGGTAGAAACCAGAAATCTCAGATTACACAGAAAAGGGGAACTTTTTGAAATTCCTTCTGCTCCTGCCCCCCCCCAATTTTGTAGGATAGGAAGTTTTATATGGGTCTGTAAATAAGAATTGCTTTTCTGGTTCCAGATCTAATTACCGAATTGAGACAGCATTGTTGTCTGCACTGCATGGAGTCTGCTGCTTCTCCACAAGCTTATGGTCCAGTCGATGCCAACACAGAGCTGAAGCGAATACTGTTATTTTTTTCATTGTAAACTGTACTGCTGGGCTGTCTGCAGCCCCATGCAAGTATCTTTTAAGAAGAACGTCAAATTATGGATAAAGCCCATCCCTTACCACTGGCAACACCAAATGACTGCTTTTCTTCTGATTGTTACTGCTTTTGTCTTTGCTGTGTCCTGTGGCATTTAAAGCTGTCGTGTACTTTTCTTTCGCCTTATGAACGCTGATGTGTGGAGTAGCAGTATTCGTCACAAGAAAATACCGAAGCACAGTCTTCACGGGTGTGTTTGTTTGGCAAGACTCTTGGCAGCATTCTGATTGGGAGCTGGCCTTGCTAAAACTCAGCTTATGACAGAATATTCTCTTTGAAGCGTAGCTACTGTAGTGTTTGGTATTCAGTGGCTCTGGGCATAGTACATCTAAAGGAGTTCATCCAATATTGATGGTCTTCCAGTAAAATCAGGAGAAAAAAAGAAATCCTATTTTTTTAGCTCATATTTTTAACTTTTCTTCTTGTTTGCTGATCTTGGTCTGAAAGGTCACAAGTCTGAAGCCTTAGCAGGGTAAAACGCAGCATTAAACATCTATGCTCCATCTTCTGTAAATGCAAGTTAATGTTTTCTCTGACTTGCAGACTTATGGAGTAAGGATTAAGCCTGTTTCTGTGAGCATTGCTGTATATTGTAAATCAATATGATGCTTGTCTGAAAGTTTCTTCAAGGCTGTTTTAGATCAGTCTTTTATCAGAGAACATTGGCACCTGAAAGCATGACTGTGCTGCCGTGTTTGAATATGGTTTTAAAAGGGGGCAGTCCTGCCTCTCTGGCCACAGAGAAAGTGGGTTCAGTTTCCTGATCTGACTGCAGATTAATCTCTTCTTTTATCTCTTGCACTGCTGCTTTGGTATCCCTGCACAGATGCAAGTGCCACGGCAGGGAAGGACCACAGGAAGGTGGAAGGTGCAAAGCAAGGGACCAATGCTTTTGGCAGCTGTGCTGTCCAGATCGGCTTAGGCTGGTTAAGGTTTCCACCCTTAGGCTGTGTTCACCTGTCCACAGAGAATGAAACTGGTGCTTCTCGGGGAGTTACTGATCTCCAGGTGAACCCCTGTAGCTGTCTGTGTGGGGCAGGAGCAGACTGTTGCAAAAGAGACATTGTTTAAGCCGAACTGATTTATTTAGCCTTTTCCAAGAAGCTGTAACTTCTTGAGCTGCGGTACCTTGCTGAACATACTTTGACCTGTTGAGCAAAAGCAGTTCCTAGAGGTGTTGGCAGCGTTATCAGTATTTGCTGATGCAGAACAGCTGCCTGGGTTCCAGAGGCCTTAACCAGCGTTGGTCTGGTGTGAAGGTCTTGCATACATGATCCTGGCCCGCGGAGGTACCCTGACACAACGAACTTCAAAGGTGCATTAGCGAGCTTCTTCGTAATCTTTTTCTTATGAAACAGCACTGGCTATGCTCTGTTTTGTGTGTATCTACATATTTATCGTTAAACCTATCAGACAGGATTTTGTGTGGCGTGTGTGGGTAAGCCGGATGCTTTCTTCCATGTACAAACTCATCTTGAATATGCAAGATAACAGGTTTGTAATGAGAAACGCTGAAGCCGTTCTTTGGCATTAGAGATTCACTCAGTGTTCGTGGCGGAGGTTAACAACAACAAGGCGGTAATGTTGCAGGCAGTGCAAGAAAATAAGGCTACAGTTTATTTGAAATTCTCATATGCCATGGAGAGAATGAGTAAATGTGATTTCATTTCTGATATTCTTGATTAGTTTTTCATACACAGTGTGGTGTAGAAACGTTTGTATTTCAATTTGTTTTATAGAAAAAGCCGCCTTTCATAATCTCAGTCAGCTCATTATGAACAGCAACCTCTGATCGCAGAGGCTATTAATTCTTAATTATCTGCTGGTAATTTACTTGTGCATGAATTTAGCAATCCATTAGGTGGTGATTTATTTTTGAGAGAAATACGTAATGAAAAGTTTTAGGATTTGCTTTCCCTCACCCCCCCCTTTTGGCTTGTAGTGGAATTAGCTGATTGATTAGATTACAGGATTTATCCAAACCCCACTCTGTGTGTGAGAGATTGTAGTTAAGTACATTAAGAAAATCTGAAGCAAGACACAGATAAATGAAACAGTGTTTTTGATGGCGGTCTCTGAATTAGGCTAGTGGATGACAAATAGAAAGTTAAATTAACAAACACTAGAGGATTGGTCAAGTGCGGGGATCTTTTTTTTTTCTTTCCAATCTCTCTGGATTTATAGATGCCTAAAAGTTTTTGAGTGGAAGTATAAACCCTGCACAGCAGATTTGCTCAGCAGTGGGCTGGTTTTCTCCTCTACCATGGGGCTACGCAGTGTAAGGACTGAAAGCTTTCTTCTAGGGCTGCGTTTCGACACGGTGGGGAGGGGTGGAAAGCAGGGGCTCAACCTCTCACTGCCAGTTTGGTTCGTTGTGTGAAGCCACGTCCTGCCACCCTCCCTCATGCTGAATGCAAGCAGGGAAAGACTTCACTTGTTTTACGTAGTTTTCCAGACAAAGTGTAGCATTTCTCTAAAGCACTCCCCTCTGTCCCCGTCCTCCTTCTGCCGGCCATGACACTAGTCTCAGTTTTCAAGAAGCGCCATCACTTATGTTCTCCTACGTGTTTAATGGTGGGTGTCATCTGATGGGCTTGATCCTAGTCTGGAATCTGTGACCGTGGCTCAGCAGCTGGGTGGTGGTAGCTGTCTGGGTATGCAGCTTTTGGTGATTTTATTTACTGTCCCTTACCGTGGGCAGGTGGGAAGTTAAACCCTGTTACTTCTGTTAACAGTTGTCTTTTTGCACCTTGTCCTGTGGCTTAAAGGCGTAACATCACAGTTTATGCTGGAGGTACTGGGATGTATCAGGACTTACTCTTCTTGCTGGTGGTTTCACGTGCTCCAAATCTGGCCTCTCTGCTGAGCAGTTCAGCTTAGAAGTTAACCAGTCTTTAAAAGAGGTAGTTTCTCTGGTAACTTGAGTCAGCTGTAGCGGGCTGTCTGGACACCAACTGCTGTAATGTGAATTTTGCAGAGCGAGCCTGCCCTGTTTGGCTGCTGTTTTTGACAGCACAGAGCTGAGAGCAGGGGCTGCTTTTTC
>NW_010412185.1:154969-183791 GCF_000710305.1 Buceros rhinoceros silvestris | reverse complement strand
TTTTCGTGTGAGTTTGCTACTTTTGGCTCTTCTTGAAGGACAGAGAGAGTCTATGGCACATTTGTCACATCAAAGATTTTGTTAGTAATTGGCCTCAAGTCTGACAAGATAAATAACTCAGAGGAAGAAGAATGCTATTAAATAAGGATCATTCACACCTTCAGCTGTGCTGGGCACAATGGTCCCTATGCAGAGCACAGCGTGTAGCACATCTCCCTGATGGCTGAAAATGGCAGAAGATACTGTCTGTGCCCCTCACAGGGAATACCTAAGGGTCTGCTCCCTGTGGGCTGCAGCTCTGCCTAATTAGTGTGGTTTCTATGTGTCAGAGAATGGAAGATACCTTCCTCATGACTGCTGCTCATCCCCAGGGAGGGCTTGTGAGAGCATCCCTCTGCGTTACTGTGACCCTCTGTAACAGCTCGGGGCAGCAGTGCACAGGTGGTTTATCCAAAGGCACCTGAGCCAGAAAGAGGCAGAAACTGGAACCTGAAAAGTGTAAGAAAGTGTATCTCTTGCGCAATCTTCTTTTATGTGGTGTTTTATCTGTTTTAACAGCATTTCTGATAGTGGAGCAATAGAGATGTTGTGATCCTGAGGCAGTGCTGCTGGTCTGTAACTCTTTACATTCACTTGGTTGTGTCTTCCTCCAAGGTTGGGGAAAGCACCAGCATGAGGCTGGCAGAGGTTTCTTGTACCATTGCCTGTGGTTTGTTTTCTCTCCCTCCAGGGTTGCCAGAAATGTTAGCCAGCCCCTCTGGTGTCAGCTGTATGCCCCTTAAAGAAAGGTTTCCAGGTGTCTGGCCAGAAGGATAGAGCTGAGATACGGAAATTATGTTTTCAGATAAGCTGTATGCATTCTTCATCAGATTTTTTACTTTGCCTTAATTGTGTTTAGTCTGTAAACAAGCTGATGTAGTTTGGGCAATTTCTAACCTCTTGCATCCAGCTATGGTGGCAGGATGTACAGCAGTGGTCTGACACGATGGGCCAGGTCAACTCTTGGCTTCATTGTCAGCGACTGTGCGTGAGGAGTGATATGAGATGGCAGCCAGGAGCAGGGTCCAGAGGTGCAGGCACGGTGCGGAGCCCAGCCCTGCAGGAGCTGTGTGCTGGAAGCAGGGTTGGCTTGTTTCTTCCTCCTTGGGAGAGGCTGTTTATCAAGGTAAATAATGGCAGGCTAGTTTGGGAGAGGGCACTTAATCAGTTATTTCTCCTTAGTTACAGATGTCTTTTCTTCAAAGCCATGTACTCACCAAAGCACATAGCAAGCGTAACTAAAATAGCCACAGAACAGCCATCCCAATTCATCACAAGACTCCCAGACAAAGAGTCATTTGTTGCTGCAGTCTGAGGAGGGTATTCAGTGAAAACTTGACAGCAGTACATTAAAAATTGCAGTTTATCTTCCAAGCATGCCTAGGGTTGCACAACATTAGCCCGGCGTGCGATCTTCAAGTGTAGAACAGTGGCAATTCTGTCTTGCCCATCGTTTTGTGGAGGTCGGTAAAAGTAAATAGCATATCTTGTTTTGACAAAGGAAAGAACTGGACTGTGTATCGGCCTGGAGAACTCTTAATAAAATTATTGAAGAGATCTGGCAATTTTTTCATCTCTTAGGACTATGCAAAATGTAACTTGACAATTGTCTTGTGATGAGCATACAATGAAAAGGAGTTGGGAGGGTTTTAAAAGGGCTTAACTGTCATTTGCTGGTATATAGAAAATTTCTGTAAAGATCTTAAAGTTCAGAATGCTTTACAAAACGTTTAGAAATTATCAGGTAGGAACCATAGTCCTTAAAGAAAAGAATTTCAGTGGGAGCTCCTGGCACGGTAATCCTGATTTTAAGTGAGAGATTGCCCTCTCTATGTCCAGCACTCTTTGGCTGTGCTATTTTCCAAGACAACTAACTCGGAACCCTAGGGATGATGCTGGGCTCTGCTGTTTACAAGTTATTTAAGAGAGGTTTTTAAGGATGAGGAAGAAGCCTAAAATTTAGCCTGAACTACTTTGCATATGTTGGTTTTTGAGTTATAAATGCAAGTGAAGAAAACATCAAATTTCTTAAAGTCATAATCTCAACTGAGTTTGAAAAATTCTGGTGTAACATCCTAAGCTTCATTTTAAGGTCTAAAATGTACAGAAGATACCCTGCTTTTATAGGCAAATTCGTTTCCATTCCAGTTTCAAACTCAGGGTGATTTACCGTCTGGTTTCAAAGGTAGCACAGGTCTAAGTCTGTAAGCTGGCAGTGAGCGCTTTTGTGCCCTACAGCTCTGCAAAGCAATAAAGGAGGGGGGTAGAAAGTGTATTTTTGTTGAGAAATGGAAATACATGGTAGAATGAAATATTTCTGTTGGTTAATATTTCACTTTGTAATTGAATAGGAAGAAATGGTGAATTCTGTATTTTGATTCAATCCACTGCTGCTTTAAATATAATCTTGGTAGAGTTTGCAGTTAGCACAGTGCATTTTAATTTTGTCTTTTTATTTTCCAGAACCCAAACTTAATTGTATCCATGTACACATAAACCATATCTTGTGGTGTTGCATGTTTTTGTATACGCCCTTTAAATGTTTAATCATCTTTGTAGCTTATTTGTGCATTTGATTTCACTTAAGCTGCTTTAAACTTTCAGTGAGGTGCTGCTCTCCCCTCCAGTCATGCAACCAAATGAATGGAGGCATGTGCTTCAGTGATGGCCGGGCAAAATCAGCGGCAATCCTCACTTTGGAGTTCATGGGGGACATTTTGTGTTTGTTGAAAGCATCTGCAGGAGGTGGTGGAGCAGAGCTTTCAAGCAAATACACTGTCACTTTAGGCAGCAGTGAGGATGGGGAATTGGTGGCACCACAGTCCATCCTGGCTGTGCTTCATTGCTCAGCAGAGCTGGAGCGTGGCTGTGCCAGACATACTGGGCATCACTGGGCGAATCCGCCTCTGAAAGCTCACCAGCTCAGGCAGAATCTGGAGGAAACAGTATTATCTCTGTTTTCGAAAGATGGAGATTAACTGCATACAAGAAGTCAGAGACAGAACTAACTGTCAAATGTAGATATCCTGGTTCATTTATCCAGTTTTGCTAGATCCTCTAGCAAAAATTATCCTCTGATGAGGCAAAAGAGTAGAGTTGTTCATCCCCCTGGCAACAAGACAGCATCTTTTCTTTGGAAGAAGTGTGTGTTATCCTCAGTGATCAGTAAAGACAGTATAAAACCTTTCTGGTTTAAAACATACTTAAATGAACTGCTGAAGTTCCTTGGCTTAGAAAGTTACTGCCAGATACTTCGCGTTCAATCACTGACAGCAGAAAATGGATGGAGGTTGTCATGTGCAGTTCAGTGGCAGGTGTAATCACTAGTGGCTGGATCTCCTTTCTTGGAAGCATTTAAATCCTGCGTATCTTTTCATTTTACATTGGTATCACTTGCTTTCCCAAATTCCTAGGCTGTGCAGGTGCAAAATCAGCTATTGTTTTGTCTGCCTTACTCAAAGATTTAGTGGTACTGTATTTAATGTATAATTGATTTAATAATATGTGCACTTTAATTTTAAGTGGGCAAAATTGCTGTTTTTCTTTTGCACGATTTTCGTTAGACTAAATATGAGTAGTTGGTAGCATAAGCAACCTACTGAAACACCCATTTTCCTCACCCGCAACCTTACGAGAGCAAACACGGCAATGGATTGTTCCTGGTTGATTACAGCTCCTACAATTCACTGCTGAATGCACACACTCATTAAAAGAAAATCATTGTTAGTCCACAAACTACACAGCAGATGAGAAATTAAGCAAGACTGAGGTGAAAGGACTGAGCAAACAGAACATAAAACGAAGATGGGTGGTGTCTTTGTGATTAGAACCAGTTCCTCAGAGTGGAGGTCTGTTGATTCATAAATCTTGACAAATGTGCTTATGGTTCCAATGTAATTAGAAGCTTCTAAATTGAATTGATCTGGGTCCTAAATGCTGAGGAACATCTTGAATGTTCAAGCTGTGAGGAAATTTCAGACATTTGGAATTACTGCGTTTTAAGTTAAAAAAGAGGCAGTAAATAATTTGTTTTAATAAGGGTCATAAGCAAAAGGACAAACACTGAAATCTGAAAAGAATCCTAGAGGACTATAAAATTCATCTGATTTTATTTAGTTTCTAATTTTGCAGCACAGAATTTTCCAGCATGTTACCAAAGCCTCTTTTTTTAGTAATCCAGTTTTCAAATGTGTTGAACATCCTGCAGCTTCTATTGGCTTTGCTGAGAGCCACAGTTTTGAAAACCAAACTGTTTTGTTAGAGATAGGAAGAGATCTAAACAGGAGGGAACAGAGACTGCAGTGATCTGCTGAGAGAGGCTGTGGTATGTAAGAAATATAGTACTTTTCTGGTGGGGGCAGGTAAGCAGCAGCTCGATTTGAATACAGAACAGAGATATTTTGCTGTGTAGAACCAAAAAGCCCTTTGAAGGACCTGGTAGCACAGGTAACAGCTTCAAAGCTTAGTCATGCAAAAGGCCAGGAAGGGTGTTGGGGTTTGAAATCCATGCACTGCAGAAGATGCACTTGTAAAAGCAGAAGCACTTTTCGCTTCATACTTTGGCACATAATATCCTCCTTGCTGGCGCTAATGATGAGGAGACATTTTTCTATCAAATGGTTTCTGACAGTTCAATTGCCAAAAATACTCAAGTGGCAGAATGCAACTGCAATTACTAACAGTGTGCTTGCCCTGGAGTCTGTAAATTCTCTCATGAAAGCCTAAAAAGCCCATTCACATTGTCTAGAAATAGCAGCAATAACCATGGTAATAAGTTCTTCTCTTTGTTGCTGTGGTTCAATTCTTTTCATCGGTAGGCTGCAAAAAAGCCATTTGATTTTTCCGTAGCTGCCTCTGTTATAAGGAGAAGTTTCTGTTCTCCAGGAACCACACTAGCCCTGCAGCAGCCTGGTTTCCAGATTCTGAGATTCAGATCCCATTTCAGGCATGGTTGAACCCAGTTTTGTGTTTGGGCTGTGGTCCGGAGGAGACCGTGTGTCCCAAAGGAGGGTGCTAAGGAGGCAGGCACCTCCTGGGGAGCAGCGTGGCCGAGAGGACAGGAGACTTGCTAGGTTTTGGGTTCTGCCAAAGCCACCAAGTGGATTTAGTGCACATGGTGTCACTCCTCTGTGACCGCTCACCAATCCGAAGTGAACCTAGTGACTTCCACTACCCATGTGCTGTTTGTCTGTCCACACACACGGTGTCTGTTGGTGTTGCTTGTGCGTGCTCGGAGGTGTTCCTTCAATATGCTCTCGAGCGGTAGTGCAGTCCATCCAGAGAATACAGGATTTGGAAATTCTCTCCATCTTGAGTAGTTTAACACGGTTTAATGTGGCTGAATACGCTGTGATCCTGCAAATAGCTCCTGGGCAGATTTCTGCAGGGAGCGCTACTGGCAGTAATACTGTCTATTAAGATGTAAGATATGTCCATAAAGAGTATCCTGAAGGACTGGAATACAGGAAGCAAATAAGTAGTTATGCGAGGCAGCTTGTCTGTGCCAAGTTGCTCACAAATGGAAGGGTTTGCAGCATTACGGCTCTAAATCTAGTACTTAGGCTGCTATTGAGTCACATGGACAGTCAGCTTTGATGCTTGTTAGAAGCAAGAAGCATGAATAGAGACTTACTCTCCCTGTTATTAAAGATTATTTTATCCTATAAGATTGTTGTCATGGTATGATGCTTGAACAATTTACAAATGTAGCTTCAGAATATAAAAGCCTTTGCCTTCTCTAAGCTCTCCGAATCAGCAGCACTGAATTTTTCAGCAGTTATTTATCAGAGCACTTTGACTGATACAAGCTTTTGTTTATTTAACTTGAATTTCTAGGATATTCTGAGAGATAAATACTGGAAATGGCAGTCACTGAAGAAACTCAGAATTTATTTTAAAAAGCTTACTAGTTTTCAGTGTTGTGAAGTGTCTCAGGAACTTTGCGGGGAGGGGGGAAGGGAAAAAAACCCCCACAACAATCAATGTTTACTTTGCAATTAATATTGTATAAGAGGTTATCTCTGTGCTAGTAAATGTGCTGTGATGTTTTGGGCACTGAGGCCAGCTGGTACAGGATGACCCACATCCATACCATTAAAAGTCTCTTAACCTACAAAACATTCCCATAGGACTGGAAACGGTGCCAGCTCTCAAACTGTGCTGGGTTTGCATGGGAAAATGATAGTTGGCACAGGCTAGAATTGTGCCAGGGCCCTTCTAACAGCTTAATAGTACAGACAGTCATGGCCCAGGGCACAGGAGCGTCCCCGGGCACTGCCGTGCTGTAAGTTGGGTACAGCTGGAGTCACAGGTACAGCTGCCAGCTGAACGTTGCAGTGCTTTGGAGGCAGCGGATAAATAGGGTTGCTTTGTTGCAGAGTGTCCCAGAATGACATTGCTGCTTTTGCTGAAAGGAAGATTTCCTGTCACACTTTGAAGAATATCTGTGTTATTTCTTTTTCTATGTAACTTTAAAACCTACCAGCAGCATAGCGAGATGCAAGTATCCTCTGACATTAAGCTCTAGTTCCTCACGACACTGAAAATCGTTGAATTGACAAAGCGATACTTCTGGAAGTCTTGAGTTTAAGCAAGCAGATATTACCCGTAGATGACTGTGCAACATCAATCGTCTTTGTCAGTTAGACTACTGATGTTGTGTGATGTCTGTGTTTATTTTCTCTTTCGTGTAATTCACCTGTACTTGGACTCCAGCCTCGATTCTTTTCACGTGAGGGCATCTGCACAGAGACACTGAGGACAGCTTTGGAGATTTTTACGGCAAAGTGTTAGCGTGGTTGTTAGAGATGTTTCTGCACTTGCTATGTAAATGACTTAACGTTTCATGAATGCAAAGTAAATCTGTTCTCTCATGTTGCTTGAGTTTAATCGTTTTTGATTCTTGGTTAGCATATTTCATAACCAAATCTTGAATTTTTTATTCTACATTTGTCAATGATGCAACAGTCACCTCATTATGTAGGATGAAGAATTATGTGTGTGGAATTTGGGCCGAGCTATAAGCTTCTAGAGAGCAAGAAGCTGTTAAGACATCCTGAGACTGTACATAATACAGTGTCCTATATCAGGCTCTCTGACAGAGCCGTGTTAATTTATCTCTGTTCTGGCAGATGACAGCTCTGCGCTTCCCACCCTGGGCTTCTCCAAAACAGCAGAATATTATTTATTTTTAAAGTATATCAAGTAATAGTTTTTTCTAAGTCTTCCTAGACAGGGTCTCCCAGACTTTGTTGTTATAATTTAATCTAATTTGAATTTACAATTGGTACCAAATATCAAAAGATGATTCTCACAGCAAAGCCCAAGGGTGAAACTAAGTGGAAACAATTTAAAATGAGTCATATCATAGTTAGTCCAATGACTTGAATGTGACTTTAATCTTGGTTTCCTAGGAACATGGTTTCTTTGCCTTTTTCCAGGTTGCAGAAGAGCAAATTTTTCAGAGGTAGATCTTCTGGATAATGCATCTGTCACGTTAAAACATTTTCTGGGGTATACTATGATTTGCTTGTTTTACAAATTTTCATCACGTGACAAGTATGTGATGACATTTCGGGATTTGAGAACCAGAAAAGTTGCTGTTGAACAAAACACTGCCAATAAATTCAGCTTGGAAGATTATTCTGTTCATTCCCAGCTCGTGACTCTTGTGAAATGAATGTCTAACCAAACCAAATAAACGCGGACTGAAGATCCCTGTTGGCTTGTTTAAGGTGAAGTCTTTACCAGGGAAGGGGAGAAGTAACTTTCCATTACTGACCAAGAGTACCTGTGAGCTCCTAGTCACCTTTATTTCACCTAATCTGCAATTCAAAAACCTATATTCAGGAGGTGGAATTTGTGGAGATTAGTGAATCGGAGTTCCTTATTCCAAATGGCTTTAGCAGTATTTAAGTCAGCTTCACATTAAGTTTATGTGTATTAAAACAAAAATTAAAAGATTCTTAGCTAACAACTCTAATGAAAAAGTATTGCCAAGAAACTATCAAAGAGATCAAATGTACTTAGAAGTACCATGAAAAGAATTTTAAATAGAATACCAGTGCATGTGTAATGGTGGCCTGATTTCAAATCTGTGGTTCTTTTGCTAGTGTTAATGGATGCCATTGCACTAAAACTTTTATAGTCTTAACTCTAACTTGCTTACCCAGAAACTATAAAGTATGTTTTACCTTTTGTTTTGGAAAAGCAGTGGTTATTCTCTTAAAACTAGTAGTAAATTAGAATGACAACCACAGCATTCGCAGGTGTGCTTCAGTAGGACTGAGCCCCTTGCCTACAAAAAATGGAATGAAATGTGAGAAACGGAATGTTTGCAATCCAGAATTTGACAGTTTGCAATAAAAAAAAAGTACAAGTTTTATTGAGGGTTGTTACTGGTAAAAAAAGTCCTTGGGGCAGTAGGCTACAAATCAATATCTTTGAAGAGTTTGGATCTCTCTTGGCCTGTTATTACTTTGAGAAGTGGCCGAATTCCTTCTAGCAAAGGAGAGGGCATGGATGGATGGCTTTTCTCTCAAAACGCTCTGCGTTTCTCCTAGCTTATGTTTAGATAATGCAGGGTTACTCAATCAGTTAAGATAATAGCAGCATAGCAATGCCAGCGTATTCAAGATGACTTCTTGATCACTCCTCTAAGTTTTTGAGGGACCCAAACAGGCAGCTCAACTGCCTAGAACTTAAGGTCTATGTAGTGAGAAAAATAACTGGTCAGAAATACTGACTTTACAAAAGCCATTAGCATCTCTGGCTGTATTTTCTGGATGGTGCCATTGTCCCCTTGTAATCTTAGAGGCAGATGGAGAATGATTCCTTCTAAGTTATGTTCTAGAGGGGGGAAATGACAATTTTAATGCCTCTTTTGGGAGTATTTTAATATGCTCCACTTAGATGAATTTTCTAGTTTTTGACTTGGCCACTGGTTTCTTGTATTTTGTTAGCCACCTAGCCAAGCAAAACCAGGGGTTGTCTGAAAAACAGATGTAATTGGTGCTTTAATTCGTTCTCTTCCCTTACCAGACATAGCGTGCTGATGCCTCTGAACGTTTTCCTAGTTAGCTGCAGGCTGAACCTGGTAACAATGTGGTGGGGTTGGATTCCTGTCCCAGGCAGACAGCTCTGTTTGGCCTCGAGACCGCAGGGTTCGTATGGCTTTCGATCGTGAGAAATGCTAAATTGACAGTAACTTTCAAGTTCATGCCATAGCACCAGTTCCCTGCTGCTCTGCACTCCGTGGTTTCATAGCTGCCCTTTGTATTCAATTTCTTCCAAATGAGCTTCATTTGTTGACAGATTTTGAGATTTTCATGGTTGCCCTGTGCATTTCAATGCACAGACCTAGGCTTTGGTCTTGAAATAATCTATAGCATAATGAATCATTATAGTGCTGCATGATAAAACCGCACTGGGAGGATGGAATCTAAACAGATGAATGTATTCACAAAATGTTTTAGAACTGATCTGTGCCCCCAACAGTTCCTGACCAAGTGCTTTCTGTGACCGCTGGTAGCCCTGCTGCTCTCTGCAATGTCTCCTCTGAAGCCAAGAGCGGTAAGAGCACTTGGGTCAGGCAATCGAGTGGCCTCGAGTGGGCTGTTTTCTCCTCCTCTTCTGTCTACGTGCATTCCACATGTCCTCCTGAATCAAAATTTCTCATATATAAACTGATGAGTGCTCCCCTGCCCTACATATAAGAATAGGTTGCATTAATCTCCACGCTGCACATTGCTGCTATGTTGCACATCGGGTTATAACTGTGAAGATATACAGGTACATATATTAAAAATTGGGAGCTTGACATAGTGGTGTTACAGGGTTTGGTGTTTTTTTTGATCAAAGAAATAAGGGATTTGAATCCTATAATGTGAAAAAAGTTTCAAACTCGTGTTAGTCATTTTCTGCTTCCTTTTATTAGCAGTATTTTTACTGCCGCTCATAAGGAACTCAAGATGTTCTCAGATCTTGAAGAAGTTACGATAAAGAGCATATAAGCTCTGCAGCCATTTTAACCACCTTCTCCAGTGTTAAGACTGGAACACGTTCTACTTCTGTGCTTCAGCCAGTTCATGTGGTCTGCTGCTTTGTGTTGCTCCAGCAGACTCCTTTCCTGTCTCTTAATTGTCGTATTAGATGGTTCTCCTTTGAGCTGCCTTTAATTTCAGTGCTTCTGTTCAGCACGAAAACCATAATCCTAGAATCGTGCTCTCTTCAGAGCAGAACTGATGGAAAATAATTTTGTTCTGCACTTTACATATGGTAATAACAGTAACTCTTGACATTTCCTGCTCTTTGTGGTTATTTTAGGTTCTGTACAGCAAAGCAAACAGGGTGTCGGGTCTGGTACTGGCCTGTAATGGAACAATTAAACTATTTCTGCTCAGTCACATGAGGATGCACGGCAGTGCTTATTTGAGTTTCTCAATATCCTTGTTATTCCTGAAATGGCTGATTATGCTTTGGAGAACTTAGAACAAATACAAATCTGTCCCCAAAATAAGTTTCTGTTCTCAAGCGGTAGAAGAGGGTGTAACTGTGTGCATGTAGGATGCATATATCTGTAGATTTGTATTGTGTATATTGCTGCTGGCATCGTGTGAGGTTCAGGGTGTTTGGTATTTCATGAATGATGTTGGAAGATGGCTGGTAGTTCATTGGATTTCTTATCTGAACAGACAGGAGGGTTTGGTAAAGAAAGACCCAGTAAGTTGAATAGTGGGATAACTTTATTTTAGGATATTTGAAAAATATCCAGTGTCCTAGACAAAAAAAAGGCGGGGGGGGGAGAGTATTTTTTGGAAAAGATTGTTGGTCCTCATCATCAAGTAAAAGGTACTTGTACAAGTACAGTACAAGGTACCTTTGTTTCTCTCATACCTTCTGTCCTTTACTTCTGTAGTCTCTCACTGCATGCTTAAATAGCAAGAACAGTTTTTCGTGAGTTGTGGACCACTTTATCACACATTAGCAAGAGGAACACGACATTTGAAGAATATCAGTAGAAAGAGCCGTTGTGGTCCTGGAAGGGTCCATGGGAGTAGCAGTCGCTCACTTGGTGGTCCGGAGCTTCCTATTAAAGCAGACTTGAACCGCTGAAGGAGCTCAGTGAGGTTCAGGAGTTTAGCCATTAGGTTTCTTGCCACTGTCTAAACTGTAGGTGGTTAATAAAAAGAATCCGGTGTTTGTAAACCCCCATGCGTTCAGTTTTATATTTCTGAAATATTTTCTCAATGAAATTATGGAAGTGATGACAAGCCATGCTGTTTTCATCGTATCTCTTTTCAGTTCCCCCACAACATTGTGACATGTACCATATTTGAAGTGTAACTGCAAAAATGTTTCCTGTGATATTTAATTGAGAATCCATTGTAAAATCAGGAATTTGCTTAATATTGAGCCTGCTGCTTTGGTTAGGTGAAGGGTTTGGAGGAGGAAGGCGTTGGGTACGGTTTTTGTTTTCAGGTCACGTAGTACTCAGAATGATGTTTAATGGGAGCTGAAGGGATGGTGGTGAGTTCTTCTGCACAGAACTATTTCCGTCATTTCTAATGATTTGCCAGGAAGGAAAAACCAAGGTGGAGTTGGCAAGCTTTTCAGAGTTTTAAGCTGTAAAATGCGAAAGAAGAGAAAATCCATTGTGAGGACTTAGGAGGAAAAAGTTGTGGAAGACACCATCCAGAGACGTGTGAGTTCCTTGTGCTGGCAACCGCAGCAGGCTGCTGTCTTTCACGCAGGCAGCTTACACTGCCACTCTGATTCTCCGCTAGCTTCTGCAGACGTAACTCCTTTGACATTAGTAAGCTCCTGGAACACCTAGTACAAGAACTGAGCTGAAACCTGCCAGGTATCTTTTTCCTGGCTTCCTCTTGAACACCTGTAGTTCTCTTACCCATTTTATGCTCTTTAATGAGGGAACAAAATATGATCCTAAATAAATGAGTTAATAGTTTTCTGTATGTCTGTACTTGTGCTTTTAATGGTCCCAGGTTAATTCTTTGTTACTATCCAAGTTAAGTCAACCTTCTTCTGATGTCAGCAATTCTTTCTGTGGTATGAGCTGCATTGCTTGCAGTATTCTTAAATTCTTCTTAAAGCAATCAGGTTAAAGTAAAAGGTGAATTCTTACTGAAACAGGTTGTCGAGGGGATGCAGAGGTGTTCAAAAGCTTCTATTGCGTGTATGCTCTAGGGCGCAGAGAGAATCCCTAATCCATTCATCTTCTGTTCATAGGAAGATCAAAACAATTTGTTGTGTTGCGTATGGAAACTGAAATGTTTCAGAAAAGAGAGGGCACGTGTGTGTGTATACTTGTATAGCAGTTCCATAACCCATTAAAGGCTTGAGAGAAGCAAGCCGTTTGTATAGCTTGCATTAATTTGCCCAGATAATAAAGCTAATGAGAATAATGACCTGTGCTTTGCGTGTTGAGGCAGTGCTTTGCTTCATGTACTTCTATAAAAAATGTTGAAGCACAATTATTCATGGCTGCTGGACGGTAAAGCTACTCAAATCCTTTCAAAATTAAACCTGGTGGTTAAAATACCAATGTCTTAACCAGATCAGTGACTTACAAAATACTTCCAAGTACTTTCTTTTGCTTTGGCATGGATATATTTATGTTTAGTGTATCATAACTGTAGTAACTTAAAAGTAACTAACTGCTTTTTTTATTGGGGAAGCAATGTGGCTTTCCTTGGAAAAAGATTTAAACGTGGTATTTCATAGATGTTTTTGTCCAAAGGACTTATTTGTACTCTGCCTCTTCCACTGAGGTATGCATATAAGCAGCCCTTTTGTGTGCCGTATTTCTCAATTAAATTCTCCTGCAAAATCTCTTTGCTACTTTGCCTGAAAAGATAAAGACGCTCTCAGGCAGGAAATCTTAATTCAAATTGTAGGATGCACACTTCTTGCTTCCTTTTCAGTAATGTCTGATTCATTTTTCTTGCTGTTAATGAGTTCCTTAGATCTACCTTTTGATGGAAAATCACAATGTAAAAAGAGAAATGTTGTTATAAGAACACTGCAGTAATTGTAGCCCTTGTGTCCTGAACTTGATTCTCCCTTCCGCATTTTGACCCTGTGTCAATGGGGTCACTGTTGGTTTTGCATTTTAACAAATTTCTACTCCATTTTCTCTTTGTGCAAATGAATTGTCATAGCCACTAATGCTTTGCATTAAATAGCTTATCGTTTCATTAAACTGTGATTTATAGCTATCAGACTGGAGTGTTTGTGTTCTTCAGCCCTTCTGTTCAGCAGACACTAATCTGCCAGACAGTGTGATTTGATCATTTATCAGATATGTTTTACTCTCGGTTTTCCTCACTCAGCTTGACTGCATTCTCAGTTGTGTTTTGTTTGGCTGTTCATTCCTTTTTATCTCTTTTTTTTTAATTGTTTTAATTTTAGATGGATGGTTTTGGGTGGCTTTATTCTGTGACTCTAGCAAGTGGCATTGCACATATACTGGTATCAGTCGTTATTTGTAGGTGCTCGAGGTTGAATGTCCTATGTCATCCATAAGCAGAAGATATTCATGTTTCTGCTGTTGTGTGTTTAAAGAATTTGGGAATATAGTAGATTTTTGTAGATGAGCTCTTGCACAGATGATGGCGACCTGGAATTTTAAGCTTCTGTGAGATGGGCAGAAGAACAGTGTGACGTTTCCCAGAGAAGGTGCTGGCCCTGGAGGGAAAGGCTCAGGGCTGTGCTCCCCTTGAGTGAAGTGCTGGTGTCATGGGGGTGGCTGGTTCTGATACAGCCCACTGCAAACTCTCAAAAACCTCCACCTCGGCAACACCCATAGACGGGAGCTGTGAGGAGCTCCAGATCCTATCCACTTGCCTCCTGCTGGGGTTGGGTGGAGTGCTGGCAAGTATTAGCACTTAATTCACGCTCTTATGTAGTCTGTTAGAGTGTATTCCTACCTTAAAAACCCACTCCTTAGTTTTTTAATCTCTGTAATTCTACACAGTAAATATATTGGAGTCTTACTGCTCAGGTGAGGCTGTGGCCCCTCGGCTTTAGGGGATGTACTAGCTTTCAGACAGTGGATGTTCTTGCCCAAGGTGCGTTATCCTAACGGTGACACAATGTGCGTACAGTGCTGTCTTCCTTTCATCTTGTCCTTCAGTGAACTAGGCTTGTGATAGAAACCCCTTGATGATGAATATTTTCATATTCTGAATATTACTTAGGTAGGCCTAAAGTTAATCCACTTGATTTGATTTGGAGCTGCTAAAGCAGAATTATGCATTTTTGGGATTTTCAGAGTACTAAACCCAAACAAATACAAAAAGCCCCAAAGAGAAAAATCTGTGGTGGTGTTATTGGTTAGCTGTGCACAAACTTGTCTTTAAAACAGTCATGACATGGATTAGCATAAGGGGAAAAAAATCTTTTATGTTGGCATTGCTGTGTCATTGTGGATTGGAGTCTGCGAGAGCCGAGTCGAACCTGAGATGTTTGCTTCATGTTCTCAGTGGGTGCAGGATGCCACGGAGGCGCATACACCTTAATGCAGTTATTTTTCCTTTTGTGTTAAAACTAGATTAAAAAGGAAGTCTCTTGATAAACCGTGCAAACTCTTCGATTCTATGTTTCCAGGCAACTTAAGTTTCTCTCCCTGAAATACAAAGGGGTTTTTTTGGTCAGTATAGCTTAACTGTCATATTCTTACAAAATTAGAAACCAACCTTCTACTAATGGATATTTCTCTCTCTAGATTTTTGTTAATTATTTTAAACTTGTATCACTGTGTATGGAGCGGAAGAAGACCCTGAAACAAACCCAACCCAGTTCCTCCTCTTCAAAAAAAGGGAGAATAAACCTCCCGGTTCTTTGCTTTTTTGAACCTGGAAAGGTCAGACATGGTACAGCAGGATGAAACTGCGAGAGAATTAAACCATGTAGTGTTACCTGTCAGCACTGTCTTTGTCAATCCCTACTGATACTTTGAAATCACTCTGAACTGGTCAGGTCATGCATTATGTTTGTTTTAATTAAAAATCAGCACACTAAGCTCCCTTTGATCTTTCTCTGTGGAAGGTAGAAAATGCACCAATGTCACTGGGCACTGTTCAATATCTGAGACTTTCTTTCCCCCCCCACCCCCATCTCATTCCAGGACACAAGCCCCTGAATTCAGTGGCTGTTAGGATGTAGAGGAGTCAGATGAGGGGGGAGGCAGGCTCCTGCTGCCTGCGCCTTCCCCCTGACATGAGAACGTGCTGTAGGTGGTAAAGGGATCTCATACAAAGCTTTAAATTCACCTTGCACACTGTTCTAAGCAGGAGACATTTTAAAACTTTTTAGCAGATGATGGAAAAGGAAATGGGAGAGAAAGGTTGAGTATTTGAACATTGGAAATGCAGGGAGTCTGCAAAAGGTTGGTGTCTGTTGTCTTCATGCTATTCGGAGAAACAATAACAGATAAATGGGATATAATTCACTAGTCTGATGCGCCGTGTTAAGCACATGAGCAAAAGAAATCTCCAAGTCCTTTCTATTTAAATTGCAGATAGAACACATTAATATTCATTTCGTTCTGTGCCATCGTCTCATGTTTCAACCCTCCAGATGATAATTAAGACAATAGAAGATAAAATTTTGTACTCTATGAAATTGCATTCGAGCCTTAACAAATAAGAGATTATTCTGTCCAGCAAACAAAACATAATCATCCTGGCACCCTTACGAAGGAGAGCCTAAAATAGAAACTCTACTCTTTATAGGTCGTGTAAAATGTCATCATCTCTGTCATTATCCGTACTGTTTGGATGAAAAAGAACTGATTAATTTAAAAGAACCTTGGCTTATTTACTAACAAGGTTATTTTCTCATTGATTGCTGGGAAGTCTAGTTCCTTTGGAAGGGGCTGCAAATTATGAGTAAATCAATTGTCAGCCCGGGTAGACGCATCTGCCATTTCTCTGCTGGCAGCGTAGGCTTGTGTGTACATGGGGTCTGTATAGCAACTTGGATGTACCTTGTTTGAATGAAACTTCTGGGTCTGGGCAGAGGTGGAAAAGCAGCAACAGGGAGCAATGCATCATGAAAGGGCCAGTCTCCTAAACTCCTTTGAAAAGCCTATCAAATAGGATGTGTTTTTTAGGAAAAAAAAAAAAGAACAAAAAAAATGGAAGAAGTGTAGAATTAGATATAATGAATTAATACTTAGGCATGTAATTTTAAAACTCCCAGGGCAGAAGTGTGTAAAACCACACCATGGCAAAGACGGTAGGTGTGCTGGGCCAGCCTGGCTGGGCTTGCTCAGGAAGAGAAGCAGAGTTTATTTCCAGGCAGCCGCGAGCCTCACCAAGGGCTGTTAGCAGGGGAGTGTGACCGGCTAAAGCTGCGGCCAGGAGTGCAGCTTCCGTCTGGAGGAGACGTGGGATTTTGGGGTCCCTGTGTGAACAGTTCACCTGTGGTTCCTGGATGCCTGTGGTGCATTATGCTCGGAACAGATTTTATTCAGAAAACCCTGTCTTCCGAAGGTCCTCATTTTTCATCTACCTTGATGCAAACTCTAAAAGCGGGATGGTGTTCAGGTGGGAGCAGCGCGTTGTTCCGGATGGCTCCTTCGGTAAACAGCTATTCCTCTTGCACACTATTCGTCTGACACCTTTCCTTGCCGAGCTGGGAGGTCCTGACCCAAAGTCCTTTTAAGTCAGCAGAAAAACTCTGGGTGACTTAATCAGTAGAAGAGGTAGAGCTTTCCAAAGTACCACAGGAGCAGAAACTGCAGTGATGTTCACTCAGCAGAAATACGAGCCCAACACTGTGCTTCCTTGCAGCTCTTGCTAGGTCACTTTAGACTTCTCCGACCTCTCCAAAATATTTTTCCCCTCCAGCAGTAGATAGAGTACAAGGGATTCCAGTGTACCTGCATTGCTTAAAAAGTTTTTCAGCTTTGCAGGACTCTTAGAGCTTTGACTGTGCACTCCCAAAAGCGAGAGAAGCCTAAAATGAATTTGAGGGTAAGCTGATTAGAGCTTTCCATTTCAGAATCAGTGTGAGAGACCTCTATCCAAATGCATTTGATTAAGTGGGGCTGAAAGATGTTTGTTAGCAAACCAACTGAGGAAGTACAAGGAGAGCTCTTCAAAATAATAAGAATAAAAAGTTAAGGAGGAATAATTAGTATTTAGACACTTAATGCAGATTTTTATTGCTTTCTATTACATCTCTTGTTGTCTTTAGCTGGGTCACCAGAATGCTTATGAAAATGATTTAAAAAATAAAGTGGCTGTTGGTTTTAATGGCAATGGCAGGAAAGCTGATGCTTGAGCATGCAGATTTCCTGGCAGAATTGCAAATTCATTAGAACCATGTGAGTCTGAAGAGCCAGCACTTACCGGGTGAAAATGGGTATAAAGCATGATCAGGTCTGCTTGTATCCTGCAAACTGGGAAATACCCACTGAAGCCAAAGCCAGCAGCAAAGCCTGAGTAAACATTTCATCTCCGCTTTTCCTGTTAATCTGTCACAAAAGCTGTTCGTTGTGGGTATATGAGAAAGCCACCAGGACTGCAAACAGCGATGTTAATGGGAATGAAACCACCGTTTCTTCCCTCTTTGAATTCTGGGAAACTGGTATTTTGACTGCGTCTGGTGTTGCGTTTGCTGGTTAGTTGTTTTTAGTGTGAGAAGCCTGCAGCTAGCTAGATGTGCTTGCTCACGGGAGGCCAGCCTCTCCAAAAGGTGTGTATTTCCTTTTCTACCAAACCTCGATCTGTGACACTTCATTCTGGAGGCACCAGGTTTTGGTGTTTTCAGAACTGCGCTGGTGCTTTGGTTCTCTTTTTATTTGCGATGTGAAGATCCAGCCTGGGTATTGGTAGCCACCGTTTTCAGATGAGCGTGCTAATTCTTACTCCTGCAGGATGAATTTTTGTAGGATTATAAGAAGGGGAGAGGTACGAAGCATGTGGGCAGAAGGACTTGACTGGACTGAGCTCAGAAACTTACGGACTGTTGGCCAGGATCAGGGTAGCCTGGCAAGCTAAGGTGTGATCTGAAGAGGTGTCATCAGAGCTATGGCTGACTTCTGCAGAAAAGTCACGTTCCTGCAGGATGTCTTCATTTTGACAAATGCCATTTTGTGATCAAAAGCATTCCATGGAAAATGTCTAACCCTCCGTACTCTCAAGTAGACTTTTTCTCTCTTTATTCCAATATTTTATTTTTCATCAAAAGAATCATAGAATGGGCCTTTTGATTCTGTTGCAGAACTGCTCTGCTTTACATCCAAAGGAGCCATTTGTGTGCTGTTTCTTTGTAATTAAAATTCTTATCCTCCAAAAATATGTTTTCCATTTAAAAATCCTGCCCTGCACTAATAAATCTAAATCTTGCAGCTATTGTCTCTGGAAATACATATTTTGCTCTATGCCACATATAAACATTTATTTCCTGTTCAAGAAAATGTGGGTTTTACCATCTGTAATACTCGTATTTGTTTCTTGGGAGGAAAAGTTAGGGTGACAGAAACATGATACAGACACTCCAAAGCACATTAAGGAAACAAGACCTTGTGACTAAGGCAAGAAAGATGTCTGTTACAGAGCCTAGTAAGCTTTTTCATGTACTTTTTAACTTTTTGTTGCCAGACTTGTGTTATAAGAGGTATTAATAGCTTTGGACTCCAACATAAATTGGAAGTTTATTTGGTTTTTGGTTTTGGATGTGAGTTTACCGACATTTTAGCTGCTGTTGTTGACCAGCCTTTAACATGGCAGTTAAAGAGTTGCTCTGTGTGGAAGAGATGGTTCTGAGAATCAGAGCATTTTTATTTTACATGACTGTATGTGGAATAGCTAACAGCAGCATTGCCCTCGTTCACTTCAATTTAGCTGACAATTTGAGATTTGCCAATAAGATATGGTAGTTCTTTATTAAAACTCATAAAAAACTGCCCTGCCACAGTTCTTGCTTGCTCCAGCCAACTCATTTATTCTGCCAGTGCTTTAAAATCTTATTTTAGAATTTAATTTCCATTTCCTGCACAAAAGGGAGGCCCACAATGCTGTCTTTTGAATTGCCTTCGCAACAGGATAGGCATGTTCACACTTCCCTTTTACCAGTGAGGTTTTCTGAACTTGTGTAGGTTCTTAGCCAACTGAGTAATTGAAAAGATTTAGCTCATTGCATCATTTTGCTCTGAACTGTTTTAAATTGCTGTTGGATCTCCCACTCTTCCAGATCCTTTACCTGCCTGTTCAGCACTATCTGTCTGAATTAGATTTCCAAGTAATAGCACAGGACATTATAGAACTAGTTTGAATCAATTTCTCTGTAAGCTTGAACATGTTCTTTCAAGAAAAAACATTCAATCTTGAAGTGGCATTTTCCAGGGATGGAGAATATCCTCCAACCATCAGAAGACACTTCCAATGGTAGACTAGAAGTAAAACAAAAATATTTGCATTTAAAATCATTAATCAGGGCTAGTTCAGTTTCTTAAGTCTTATTTTCCCTTTGTCTGCAACATGAAATTTAAAAAGCTGCAGTGACTTTCTCTATAAGCCAGGTTGGTCTTTTAAACAGTGTGACCTTCTTACTCAATTTTTGTGGCTTCTTGTGCCTCGTGTAAAGTGTGCTTCAGCAGCTCGCAACTGTTGTACATGTTTTTCTGTTTAAATGTGTTTTCCCCAGCAGATTTAGCTTATAATTATTTTCAGCTTTCAGAGCCTGGCTTTCTAAATCACAAAGTGTTGTTCCCTCTGTGCTTCCTTTATGTACTGTGTGTTAGTGGTTTGGTGTCTTTTCTACATGACCGCAAGCATGTAATTATATTTATATTAAAAACAAAAAAGTGGGTCTAGCTCAGGTTAAACTCAGTTGTGCTCTCTTCGAAAATGATGTCGTAGGAACAGGACCTTTACTTGCTATGGCGAGATCACAGCAAGTCTTATTTCTGGTTTTGTTTCTTGGCAAATCTCATTTCTGGGGAATTGCTAGAGCAGGTTGGAAAATTCACTTGTGGCCCTCTGCAAATGAGTATGTTGGAGATTTTTTTTTTTCTTAAGGTGAGATAGTGGCGCACCTGTGTGCATCATCCAGCCTTACCAGAGAATGGGCTGTCGGTTAGCACGTGCTTTGGACAGAGCTTCAATGATTTTTAGCTGCTTTCTTCCAAGAGGGCTAACATTTCCTATCCGATGGAGATGCCTGTGAGGAAAAACTAATTAAAAAGCACAGCAGGAAATTCTAGCGGTCTGACAATGTCTCCATTTAGCGTGCGTTCATGGCCTGACCATCACAGGTTCTCAGCATTAGGGTTTGTGTATTCAGTACCTCTGGAAATCGGGCCGTTAATATTGACATACACCTGGAAGCCAGCGAGGGCAGACCAAAAAACTGTAAAGCTGTGATTAGCATTCAGAAGTGACCTGGCTGGGCAATGCAAATTTGTCCCTGCAGCAATCAAGGAAGAACAAGGATGACGAGGGACTTAGCTTGGCTGCTGAAGGAGTTTGAGGTCAAGTTTAAAAAAAAAAAAAAAAAAAAGGCACCAAAACCAAACAGCGTTCGCAGCTTATAGTAACTAGTTGATAAGAACTTTCAGGACATTTGAGGTCAAGTTTAAAAAAAAAAAAAAAAAAAGGCACCAAAACCCACTACCCGTGGTTAAATCAGAGAAGAGCAAGCGAAAAATCAAGGAATATGAATAGCTAGGCAGAATTCCCCAATACCAACATATGTGTCACTTTTTTCCCCATTTTCCTGGAAGATTCAAATGCTCTATTTAGGGAATGGGTTTCAGATTTTGCAAATATTTTCCTAGTGCTGTTCTAGAAAATGAGTTTGGCATATTGTTGTGTGGGGCTTGTTCTGGTAAAGCATTGTAATGCCGTCTGTTTCTCAAGCTGATTTGGCTTTTACAGCTCAAATATTATATCCTTCTTTTAGAACATATGGTAACTCCTTTCAAAAGACACAGAGATATGCATCTAATTTCCAGAGACGGGTCGTTGCCTTTGAGTGAAAGACTGCAAGTGCTTTTCATCTTGATTTTTCCTGTTCTTAGGATCCTATCAAGACTTTCTGCTTCACCCCCTGCCCTGTCTGCTGCCTCCCGTAAGTCCTCCCTGCATCCTGAGAAGGAAAGACTCGCTGGCAGCTTTGAGTCAGAGCAAAGGAAAAGGAACAACGCTCCCTTATCCAGGTTGCTTCATGCAACCCAGTTTTACCGAGTAGGTGTCTGTGACAAATGGTGTCGTGTGGCTCCCATGCAGACTGTGCTTTCCTGCTGAAGTATGACCGGAAGAGTGGGTTGCTCACGTCGCCTGCTCTGTGTTCATTGATGGAAAGGCTTAGCGCGGAGGGGCTGATTTCACTCAGCCTGAATCTTTCTGAGCCGCTCATGGAAAGAGGCTGCATCTCGAGCCACTCTTACAATGATTTCATTCTGTATTCACTTTGAATGCGTAGGAGGTTTTTTCTTTTCTTCCTTTTTTTTTTTTTTAAAGCCTACGTGGCAACATCAATGATTCTTGCCACTAATGACGACTTCATACTCCTCATCGCTCTTCCTTGCGGGAATGCGCAGCGTGAAAGGCCCCAACACAGCAGTGCCTTTGTGTGCAAGACAAAATGCTTCCCTCGGAGGAATGTCTCTGCTTCCCTGAGTTCACCTCTAGGTCTGGCTTTCTCTAAAGTTTTGCAGAGCTGAGGCTTTGCTCCAGGCACTTGGTTTAAGGTCACCCAAGGAAGCGCTTATGGAAGTGTCTTTAATGTTACAGCTTGATTGTCAGCCTGTTAACTTAAGCCTCTAGTTCAACACTGATCTGGCTGCGGAACTGTCTCAAGTGTTTAGTGTGATGCTAAACCAGATTTCATCGAAAACAAGTCTAGAGGTTGCTGCCTTACTTTGTTCTTTGCACACCTACCTCCCTGAGCTCATAGTGTGTGTGGCTATTAATCAGTATTATGGTTCTTCATTTTAGTGGGAAAATATTCTGTATTTGTGATCCCAGCAGGTCCCTTCTCTCACCTTGCACTCTGCTGTCATTCCTAGAGACAACCTGAGAGTCTGGGCTCCCTCCTTGTTGTGTGTCTGTGGATGCTTCAAAGTGAAAAATAAAAAGCTGAGGCAAGAGCAGGGAACTTGCAGCATTTCTTGAAAATCGTGTAAGGGAATAAAAGAGGAGTCAATAGCAGAGTAGTACTGGTTGTTCTCCAGCTTTTAGTTAGTTTAGTTAGCTTGACTCAGAGTTTTAATATTGCAGTGACTTGAAGCTTCAGGACATATTTCCATGCAGTTATGCTGTGAGACTCACACCTTCTCCATTCTTTCTTCTTCTTGAGAGAGTTGTTAATGTTAACCAGACCTTTAGGACATCCTGCTGTCCAACTTCATCTAGGACGTGATGGTAGACAATAGCTTATCTGCAGGCACCATCCGTGACAGTCCACGCTCCCCTTCGTGGGATGGTGTCATGACTATGTGTATTCCCTCTCTCCCAGGTCAGGGTTGTTCTGGGCTGTAAAGGTGTCAGAGGTTAGAAGAAAGGTTTCTTCTCCAGGAGTTTTGAGACATTCAAGGCTGAAACTTGAGGGCACCAGAAGTTTCAAAAGGCCAAAGGAGGAGAAAGGCCAGGCTTTCTGCAGTGTTTGCTGGTATTGCTGATTTGAATTCAGCTAGGGCAACAGAAGTCTATTTGTCACAAGCGTTAAAAATTTTCAGGCCTGGTGTATAAATGATAATATTTTTGCTTTTCAACCTCTAAGCTTGAGCTGTGTGGGGTTTTTTGGCACTTCTGAGCTGAAAGACTATTTCTTTAAATTTACATTAGAAATATGAGTCCCTATTAATGCACTGAAAATAAGGTGGAGCACCCTGCGCATACTGTAGATTAGGTTAGGTCTCACAGAACGGTTTCACCAGGGATTTATGATCTGTTAAGTGCACTTCTGTAGCAGCAAATGCAGAATTACCACTTCAGTGCTGGTTCATTCACCCATGCAGATTGAGAGCGATACCAAAAGGTAGCCTGCCAAGAAAGCTCTTGCCTGCTCCTGATTCTGAACATGACCTGAAGGTTTTGAGTGAATACATCTCCTTCAGATTCACAACTTACACCTAAAATAACATTTTAAGAAGTTCTGTTAGTCATAAAGTAACAAGTGTTATTCATCCTCCAGACAGGAATTACTGGCTGCGCTGAAGTGCTCTCTGCTGATTCAGCAGCTAGGCTGCTGCTGAAGTCTTAACCACGCTCCGTCAAAGTTGAGTTTTATTGTTGCATAGGTAGTTCATCCTGTAACTTTGTGCAAATCTTTATAGCATAACCCTCCAGTTTATCATAATTTCCTTCCACTGGAAGGATTTTGCAGTGGATGTGGCTTTGTTGTTCAGAGCAGGTTTGAAAGCATAAAAATTGGGAAGTATTTTATGTTTTACTTCAGGAAGGTAGGTGAAGGCTTGGCCGTCATTTTGCTTTGGTCGTGGTATGGATTTGTTAGACCAATGGAAATGTCGAGGCTCTGGTCAGAGCAGTTCATCTGTCTGGTACAAAGTACTCCGATTGGGATGGGATGTACCATTTCCAACAAAGACCCAGTCTGTACTCTCAGATCTGTAGTTTTTGTCAACAGAGACTGTCCAAACTGGTGTGGCAGCAATCGTTGACTGTAACAGACGTGGCTATTGAAGCGGTTTAGGAGAACATCTAAACATCTGGGCTTTACCTGGCAATAAAAAAAGTTCCTTAGTGGGTTTTGTTTGTTTGTTTTTAATAGAGGAAAATTGAGAAGGCAGTAGAACTGGAATCAAATCAAGTGTCTGCTGAGCCATGTTAATTGTTAAGCTGAACTCCCATTGCGATGTGTAAATATCTTTTTAGCACACTGAGCCATGAAAGGGTTTTAAGTTTCCTTGCGTTGGGAAAATGTCGTAGCAATTAATTTACTAACAAGTTACGGGTTTACAAGGTCCCTTCATTTCATGGGTGGCTGGAAGATAGAACATGCTTAGATTATATTGAATTTAAGAAGCCAAATGAATACTTAAGAGTTTTAAACTGGATGGTTTTGCTTTGTGATCTTACTTGAACTCTGGCCAACCACAATGAATGTTTTCTGTCTTGTGTCTTTGACCTCCCAAGAGACATGAAATAACAAATGTAGGTACTGGACTTTATTTACTTATTTACTTAGTAGTTAAAACAAGAAAGCAAACAAAACCATGATGTGTTTTACCTCTCCTCCCCAGCACCCCCTTGACAAATGACTGTTGGAACAGTGTTAAACTGTGACCTTAAAGCCACAGGTATAATGAATCTGTGATCTGGCAGATGTGACAGACTCATCTTACATAAATCACTCTCTTTTGTCACTGCTGGCATATGGCCAATGAATCTTCTAATTATTGAATGGCTTTTATAGCCCCATTATTTATAATCACTTTTGGACAGCAGCTGGAAGACAAGGATGGGGCAGAATGAAATGATATAGCACAAACTATTATCATTTGTATAACTGCTGGGATTAGGAATATTTGATGATGATGTGGTTACCAGTGCAGTCTTGTTAAATGATAAAAATCCACTCAGCCTTCATTTCGTCTTCTAAGATGGGCTGCTGCCCACTGGACCTTGCCATGAAAATGAGTATACTAATTGATCCAGAGATAGAATATGAATCTTTCCAGACATTAACAAAATGTATCTGTGAGTACCGGGGCCACCTTTATGCAAGGGCTTGAGGAAAACCTATTGCAAGCGTTAGTGAGACAGTGGTGATGTCCTAGCGCTACTGTTGTGCCAACTGCTATATGGAAAAGTTTTAAGTGGTGGCTTCTGGAGCCCTGCACACACCCCACTTTTTAGCAGGAGTTTAACAACAGACTGACAAGTTGTCTTTAGTTACGTTATTAATATTTTAACATTTCTTTAAACTAGTTTTGGTTTTGTTTTGGGTTTTTTTTTTTTAAGGGAGATGATGGGTTTATTACCAGCTTAAGTTAATACACTTTATAATTAAGAGGAGCTATTTTGGCTCTAATTATAGATGAGTTTGAGTCTTGTCTGCTGGGTAGAGCAGCAGCCTTGGAGAAAGGAGCATGACTGAAGTCACCCAGCCTGTAAGGCCAGTCGGGTGAGATTGCAAGCCCACTCGCTGTTTCAGAAAATGTGAGCTGCAGATTTTCTGCTCATGCCTCTAAATGAGTGGGGTTGGGGGTGGGGAGGAGGAGGGGGGAGAGAGATGTTGTTTGTTTTGGGTTGTTTGTTGGTTTTTTCTTTCCTTATCTGCAGTTTTGCATTTTGTAGCACAGAAATAAAACCCAGCCAACCATGATAACTTATTCATATATTAAATACCTTCAGATAGAGATCTTCAGATGAAAGACAGTATGTTATAATCATGGGTTTATACTGCAAATCCAACATGTGCAATCTTTGTGTCTTTAAAAAATTGAATCCTTCCCTCTCGATGTAGACATCAGGGCTGTGAGAGAGAGTCTTAATCCAGATGACTCTATTGCACTTTTATCCCTTTAGTGAGGCCTTTAACCTCCCATCGCTTCATGGCCTTGTTGTTTTGAAATGGTCTTTGTCTGTCCGCAGAGAATCCCTCTGCTAAAGACGCCTTTAAACGGAGATCCCGACAAGAGAAGGGGGTTCTGCTGCAATTCACGAATGGAAAATGGATTTTTCCGGTTCAGATGCTATCAGTCACTGTGAATGTAGCAATTGGTAGCTGTGCCAAAGAAGGGTAAAGCAAAAATATATACTAGTGTAAACCTGCTTGTAGGAGTGTAATATAGGTCAGCGACCATTGTGTCCCGGGCCTGACCCTGACCCGTCTTCGCACAAGCATCTGTAGGCTCTCTCGGAGTCTAGCTATTTATCAGGATTATCTGTGACCATCTCCCAACATCAATGGGATAAAACAGCTGCAGTAATGAATATAAACATAAACTATAAAATGATAGTTTCCAAATGCATAAAACATGAGTTCAAAATGTATCTTCAGAATATATATATTGCACAGTTCTGGCATAGATGATCTACCAGCTGGCAGGAAGGTGCTGGCAGCCCCGCAATGTTCACACTCAGGTTTTACTTGAATGAAAAAATTCAGAATTTATTTGGTCATTTATGCAGTTTGCTTTCCTTATTGGAAGCTCATATGTCAATAAGGCAAGAGGCTTTCAGCTCCCCAGGGCTGCACTGCTGCTCGCTGGTGGTAGAGCTCTGAAGTGGATGTTCTTATGCAGCAAAGCCAACGTTAGATGATCTTGTATGCAGCTTTCTTCCCTGCAGAATGGAAATTGTAGCAGTAAGTCAGAGCATAATTCAAAGCATAGTTTCTCCAGTGACTTTCATATCAGGTAACTGTTGGGGGATGAATGCATGACAGAGGATTGTGGGCTTGAAAGAAACGTATTTAGCAACAGTCAATATTTTTCATTAATCACAAAAACATCTAGGCGACATATTTATCTACATAAAACTGACAAGCACAGTTTATTGTTTCTCAGAAAACTGTGTGTCAGTAATTTATTTATTTTATTCTATGAGAAATGTTTTGTTTCCCCATCAGGGTTTGAGTTTGCTACTAAAATACTGTAGGCACATACATTTCGAGCTCCAAAAGAATTTATTGGAGTTTATAAACTTGCATCTAGTAGTAGAACCTACTACATAATGCCAGCATCAAGCACGTGGCCTCTCAAGTCTGAGGAGATTTTTTGGAAAAGATGATCAGAATGGAGTGAAACATTTCAAATGATAGAGAATCCAGCCTGTTCCAAGGTGGATCCTTTTGGCAGCTTTCTAAATGCAGTTAGTTTCTGTGCCGGCTCATTTTTCTTCTTCCTTGCTCTGAAGTGAGTTGCATGGGATGAGACTTCTTTTGTCTGCAGGTGTGGTCTCAGTGACCACTCAGCTGAGGTCTTCAGGGTTGCATCAAAATTATTCCATCAAGAATAATTTGGAATTAGCAACAAAAATGTGGCTTAGCAAGTTGTTTTTGTTTGTTTAGGTTTTCTTCTCTTTTCTTTTTTTATCCCCATTTAAAATAATTTTAACAGAAATGAGCATCACTGTGAGCTCCCTGAGAAGACAGTCATGTGAGTGTAAGTATTGCTATGGTCACTGTAGCCATCTTGCCTAGTGCATCAGTCACTCAGATGGGAAATCCCAGCTACTGCATGAACCAAATAACCAAACTTTCTGGCGGGGACTGTAATAGACTGGGGTGCTAGATGGAATGAGCACAGAGGGAAGCTAACAGCAGGTGTCATCAGTAAATTGCATATTTTCTGTGGTCAAACAAGCCGTAGCTCAACAGAGCTTTTTCACCTCTAGACATTACTGTGACATAAATCATCGAATCATGAATCACAGTATTGCAGGAGAAAGCTTATGTTATACGATACATGCAGTTCAGTGCATTAATTTCTTCACTGGAATAAGCTCTTGCATTATGTCCAAACTTTGTCGTATTTGTTCCTTCTGCTATGAGAAACCACCTTGTCTTAGTATCTCCTGTGCAAAGAAAAATATGGACTGTTTAGTTAAAAGGCAGAGAAATGCTTTATTATTTCAGCAGATGCTCAATTTTTTTTTTTGTGCCCAGTCTCCCCCGAAGTTAAACAATGTGGTATGAAATCGAGTATCTGGAGTTTGGAAGGTCAGCTCTGATGCTTGAAAACTGTAGCCCTGTGTGGGAAACCATTTTTATAGTGTAATAACTGGCGACCATTTGTTGGAAAATGGGTTGGTAATCTGCTCTTAGAGCGTGGAGTGTTGCTGGGATAACTCAGGAAAGTCTGTTGAGCCAGTTGTATCTGTCTTAATTTCAGTTTTGTTGTTCAAGACATTTCTGTAATGAGCATCTTGATCTTTAAAATTTTCCTCCTTTTTAATAGCTGGGCCTGCTGCCTGAGCTTTGCTTTCTTCAATAATGAATTTGAATTAAAAAACGAAAAGCAGCAGTCTGGAAAACCTAAATACAAATAATCTATTTCTTTTTCAGAATTTGTCTTAGTATTTCAGACTAGGGGTTTTTGTGTTTAGTTTTGTTTTTAAACCAAGATTTCTGTTAAAATGTTGCGGGACTGCATTAGGCAGCTCGGCTGTTCCTGCCCACGATCATTTAACGGTTTGTACTCTTCGTCTCATTTGTCTGGTCCCGCTGCTGCCTCCCAGGCCCACTGTCCAACTGCGCTCCATTGCAGTATTATTATTCTTGATTTGTTCTGCAGTGGTTCCTAGAGGCTCCAGGCAGAAATCTGCAACTGTGATGTTCGGTATCAACAGGTATTGAGATGATCTCTGCATTATGTATTCATAATCCAAAAAATCATAATGCAAATTATAAAAGACGTAGACACAGCTGCGGTGGTTCAGCCCAAGGTCCGTGCAGCCCAGCGTTCTGGCTCCAGGCATGGCCATAAAGAAGGTGCCTAGCAAAGGAAAGGAAAAGAGCAAGATATTTGATATTTCTTTGCTTCTTTCCCCAGCTCTGCCAGTCACTAGCAATTCATTTTCAGGTCCAAGGATTTCCTATACCCTGTCTGGCAACCCCCAATGGGTCTGTCTTCCAAGGGCTCTTCCAGTCCCCCATTGAAGCTCCTTAATAAGCTTCTTGCACCCCCAGTGCTCTCCAGCAAGGTCTGCCGCAGCCCACGAGCTACTGCCACTGCAGCGAGGTTTCGAACCAAGCTCCCGTTAGCTTTCATTGGTGGCTCCCAGCCTTGCCCTGGGAGGGGCAGGGAGCGGCCGCCCCCCGCCCGTGCTCTGGGCATCTTTCA
>NW_010412185.1:136023-154924 GCF_000710305.1 Buceros rhinoceros silvestris | reverse complement strand
GGCCGCCCCCCGCCTGTGCTCTGAGCATCTTCAAGACCGATAACCGCGACAGGCTGCAGCATCCCAGCCCTCTTTCTTGCTCCTTGCGTGGCAACTGCTGCAGATTTTGATCATCCTGGTTGTGTTTCTCTGAAGCGTTTCCAGTGTTTTTTTTTTTCCTTTTGCTTTTAGAACAGAAGTTTCTATCCCTGTTCTCTCTATGTTCTTGTGGGGTCGTTTTTGCTCTTCGGTCAAATTAAAGTAAATGTTATTCCAGACTTGGAAGAATTTAATTTCTGGGAAAAGACTTCATTAAGTTGCTCCAGTGTGTATGTTCTGTTAGAAGGGAGGATTTGGTGTTCAGCAAATAGCAATGTTCATTAACAACTACAATTCTATTTCTTTGATTTTGTTTTTGTTTTCTTTTTTGTTTGTTTTGTTTTCAACTCATTTATCTCATTTTACCACACACTTCTGAAAGTGTTCAAGACTGAATAGGGAAGTAAACAGATTTAAGTGAAAAGCGTTGGATATTATTCTGTTGTTTTTATGGACTTTGGGTGCTCTTAACTCCTTCAATCAATTCTTTTCTAACTCCTGCTGTGCGCTGTGGTAGATACCAGTGCAAAGTACAGCACTTGTTTGATTTTCTGCCATGTTCAGCTACATCAATACCTCCAGTGGCAGCAGCCTTTGCCTTCTGCCTGTCTGCCCAGCTTACCCTCCAGTGAGTTGCAAAAGCAATACTCTACCTTTATTATTTTTCTTCTTTTTCACATCATCTGTCTTTCTCCATTTGCTCAGACAAATAAGTGATAAAAGGGAATGATGATCTCTTTAACACCACAGGAAGAAAGATGCATTATGAGACAAGAGAGACCTCTTGTTTACAGCCAGTTATTTTTGGTAATTAGCCATTTGTAGAGGAAGATGAGCCTCCGCTCGTAAAGTCAGCATGCCATAATTTAGGGGCTCTGAATGGAAGTCTAACACTTGCCTGAATTGGAAATGTTAATTGTGTGCATTTAGAAATAAATAAATGGCTGTTTTTCCTTTGCAGGAAGCAGACTGAACAAAGACCTGAGACATTATCTCAACCAGAGGTTTCAGAAAGGATCGCCGGATCACGATCTGCAGCAGACTATTCGAGATAACCTTTATCGCCATGCTGTGCCTTGTAAGTAACAGAACATTGACCTGGTGGATTTCACGTAGGAGAATTCTGTGAGTTTTCCTTGAGGCAGTCTTGACGTGGTGGTGTGCACTGCTCCGGGGGAGACAGTTTTCAGCTCGGGCAGACTTCCATGTGTAAGAGCAGATAGGGTTCAGGTAGGGTTGAAAACGAAACCGGTTTATTCCTGAGCTCTGCTTTTTTGATGACCTTCTTGGAACAGTTGATAGTTTGAGGCAAGTCTGTGATGCTTACTGTGAAGAAAAAACTGAAAAAAACAGCCTCCAAGTGAGTACTTGCCTTAGAAATAGTCTTCATTATTATCATAATTTGTTGGAAACACATGAATAAACCCCCTACTTTTATTTTTATTTACTTAGAGTTTTGTCTGATGCTTATTTAACTTGTGAAATTGAACAGCATTTTATGGCTGGGTGCCACTGTAGCAGGCAACTGCCACTTTTGGAAGGTTGTCCTTGATTCAAGTAGGAAATAAGCAGCAAGAGTTAGTGAAGCTGAGAAAGAAATGCTCTTTTTCACTCGGAAAACAACCAGGAGGAAAACGGAGAAGTTTAAAAAGTGGTGATATTTTAAAAAGTTCAGAATCTTTACCCAAAATCAGACTGTCCTTGGCATTTTGGGAAGATGTGAAGCGTGATACTAATTCATTGCATCTCTGTTTGGCATTCCCCTGCTGCCAGCAGAGGCTGTTCTAAAGAAAAGGTTTTTCTGCTTTACCTTGATGAGCTGTGGGAGTAATGGTGTGCCTTTGAGGTCAGGCTGGGGTAAGAACTGGTAAACATCTTAGAGCATACGGAGATGAGCAGCAGAATCTTTTGAAGTTTTCTATGTCAACATGAATCAGAGGTGGTTTATCCTGGTAGAATTATGTAAGTAATGAATAATGATGTTGCCACTCAAAAATCGGTACTTGCCAACAAATACTGCCTAATGGTACATAGAGTAATGACCGTTTTCAATCTACGTGTTGCATGCGGGAGAACTGTGTAGGGCCACAGTTAATTTTGTGTGTACTGCTGACAAATGTTGAGTCTTCCAATGGCAGATGCTGTATATCACCACTGAGTTTATTCTCATTTTATCAGCGGAAAGCATGGACCAAATGACGTTTAAAGTGCTGTGCATGGACATAAAGAATAAAAATGGATTATTATTTTCTATTGAACACTTCCATTTTCAGTTTTGTCAACATGAAATATGATTAGTTTTCAATCATCTAACTTGCCAGGATGCAGTATACTGCGGAAAGTGCCTTCTGGGAGAGCACGAGCAATGTTAGGCGCAGGAGATGCAATGTCGTGATGCTAATGTCCTTCTGCCTGTGTGTTATATTCCAATTTCTAAAGCAGCAAATAAAGCAAATGAGCATAAGTTCTGTGGAAGCATTTTGTGCGTTACCAAGGTTACATTTTGAAATGCTTTCTATTGATTCTTTTCTCTGATTTATTGAACTTGGTGGTGAGCTAAACTGCTTGGACTCGCTAAAGACTTTTGATTTAAAATTAAGAGCAGTGAAAGTGATTCCTGCCTTTTAGAAATAGCTGTGGGGAGATATGGGTTTTCAATGTATTAATAGGAACATCAGTACTTATGTTCTATTTATGTAACTAATGCAAAATCTGAGAAGTAGTCACTGTGTGTCTCCATACTTTCCGAGCTGTAAAGCAGGTAACATTTAATTTTTTCTTTATTGACTGTGGGGATGGTATTAGCGGTAGCTTTTAAGGATGATGCTAATATTCGTACGTGAATTTGAATGAGACTGCTGCACGCATGGTGTGTTGGGGTGCTTTACAGGTCTGGAGATTAATCTAGCGGTACACTCATATTTTTATTCCTTGGTACACGTGACCAGTAAATCCAGAGCCCTGAACCAATCTCTAGTGCTAATGGATTATGAAGTCTTGTATTTTGAAAATGGAACTCCCTGATGATTATGTGGTAAACACAAACAAGAACACAAGGTCACTTGGACTGAGCATGCTTGGCCTGACAGCTGCTTTTTGCTGCACTAGTGTGGGGGCTAAATGAGGTGATAATTAGGAAATGCAAAATGGAGAAGGGCAATGCTAACCAGCTCCTCCCCAGAAATTCCAGTAAGAATCCCCCACGGTTCAACTCTGACTCGTTTGGTACAGGCGGTGAGAAAATACAGAGGGCTTCTGTTTCCCACGCAGCCGTGTGCCGGTTACATGCTTGGCTGACTCGGGAACTGAGTGAAGATATGGCTACGGCTTTTGTAGAAGATAGAGGTCAAGCAGAGGGGAGGAAAGATGCAGAAAGTTGACTTGACCTCATTATTTCATATGACAATGACACACTGCTTAAGCATCATTTAGATTTTCACTTCTGGAGAGTTGGTTAGGAGTTTGCTTTATTTTCTGGTGAACAATCACGGGTAAGAGAGTGGGCCGATGTCAGCTCCCAAAGTGGTTATGAGCGTTGTCTAAATGAGTGACACAGGGATGGCTTTCTGAGAGACTAGAGGACTTCATCCCTAAACATGAGAGCTGTCGTAAGGAAAAGACACCTTGAAAATTAAAACATTATTGAAAGAAGTAGAGGAACCACTGCAAGCTGAAGTCTCCCCTGCTCGTCAGTGCCTTCTGCCCCTCCAGATGCTTCTTCCACGTCTTTGTACCCTCAGCTCCCTGCTCCCCATTGAGCTGATTTTTTTTTTTTTCCAATGATCTGTAGTAAACAACAGCTGTGACAAGCTTCCAGGTGGCCTCCAAGCTTGGTTGTCGCACCATCGTGAGTGCTCTGCTGTTACTATTGCACCAAACCCACGGGTTTATTTACAGACCTAGAGCATTTTTCTCTGGAATTTACAACTTCAGCATCCTAGTGTAGGACTGAACCAGAGTAAGGAAGGAGAGTCGGGACACCTTGTGTATGTATTTGGATGGTGCATACGTGCTAATGAAGCTGTGCATTTACAATGTACAAATCTTTGGAAGAGTTAGTGCAGTTCAGTCACTGAGCCAGCTTTTATTTCAGCTGAACCGTGTGCTATTTCCCTTACTTTCTTCCGATGCTCTCATTTTACTATTAACTTCACATGGCTAGGTCAGAGACTTTTTTTTTACATTATTTTTGTCTTCTGCCTAAAAAAAATCAGCACCTTAAACTTGAGCAAAGTTATTCTCCTTAAGTGTATTCTCATTCCTAGCACGTAGGATCCACTGTCAAAAGGAGGAAAAAAACCCTCAAATGCATCATCCAGATTAGCAAGATGTTGGTCCAGTCTCAAGCTATCCCCTTTGCCTTGTTTTGTTTTGAAGAACCACATTTTTCCTGTTTTCTGATGTGCCTAATGAAGATCACCAGAAATAATGCTCTATTTGTGGGCTAGTTAATGGCTCCATTGAGCTTGGAGTAGACTATGAATTGGCAACAATTTCCTGATTACTGATTGGCCATGACTGTACCAGAAGTGCTTTGACTGATGCAGAGTTTGCTCACAGCTTATTTCTAGTGTGGATTCTACTTATTCCAGCTCAATTTTCCCAGCCTGAGATCTTAAGAGCAAAAGTTTTAGTAAGTGCGTGGAGCGTCTTGTTGAGGCACCTTGGGGCATGTCTGAGTCCGCCTGAGCTGACAGAGGTTGATGTGACTTGCGTTACATCTGATCTGGGGAGAGGCTGAGTATCTGTGATGTAGAATGTGTTGGCAACCTGGGAATTAGGTTTCACAGAGCGTTTCTTAGGAGCAGAACTTCCCCAAACAGGATTGGTGCACGTGAAGATTTACTTAGTGGAAAATGTGATTAGTTGAAAGTACATGTAAGAATGTATCCATTAAATAGGTGTTTGCAGGTAGCTTTAGCTTGGGATATCCGCACGATAGCGTTAATTGAGAAAGATCTGTGATAGCAACTTACTTAAATGTTGTAGTGCAGCAGCGTGTCTAAAGCACTGTGCACGGAAGGCTGAACAGACAGGATTATCTTTCTCATTTTGAAATGATAGTAGAGGTCATCTGTTTAAAATAAACAAGCAGTACTGGCCATTTGTCCTAGTTGCATATTCTTAACAACCTGACAACGGTTTTCTTTTCACAGTGTATCAACAACAATCAGAGAAATTATATTATTCCCATAAAAGCTTATCTCAGCATGTGTTTTGTTTCTCTCTCTTTTTTTTTTTTTCCTTTGAGCGCATTTACTTGATCCTCTACTTGTTTTGAGTCCTGTGTGACATGTGGAGGTAGCTGTGGTGGGTTTGGCATCTGCACCTTTACTTGCCAAAACAGTCTACCTGGTGCAGTGACTGGAGTAACAGATCAGTGGTCCCCTCCCTAGTCATGTACGTTCTGCATCTGCCTTATTTCGGTTCTGTGCAATTCCCTTCTTTGTCAGGCTGTAGTCTTATGAAGCAAAACTCTGGAAAACACAAGGTCTTTTGATGGTAGATGAAAGAGGGACAGCGTAATGGCTAGACTAGAGTTAAGTCTTAGAAGTCAGCCTAGACACTCTGTAGCAATCTTTTCTTTTTCTTCTTCTTCTTCTTCCCAAAATTGGCTTTTAAAACCTCAGGAGGTCATAATTCAACAGTTGATTCACTTTCCCAAAACAAGTACATGCCCTGGGATTAATTGGCTGGACAGTTTCACGTTAGAGATTTACTGCTTTCACTTCTGTCTGTTCTCTCACCTTCCCAGAGTTTGATCTGTTCCTCTGTCTTCAGTCACAGAACAGTAGCTCCAACTGTTGTGGTGAGTATTATAGGGGAGTGTGGAGCAAAAGGGAAAGAAATGGATAAAAATCAATAGTGTAAGTTCGAGTGATCTGTAGGGAAGCTTAGAAAAAGGCTACAACATCCAGGCAGCCTGAGCTGTCTCACATTTCAGTGGGAAATTAGAGAATAAGGTTCTGTATTCCAGGCGATCTGCTGGTGCAAAGGAAAAGTCTCCTTTCTAAGGAAAACAAAGGAAACCGAGTCAAAGAATCATTTTGAGTTGGAAGACACCTTTAAGATCATCAAGTCCAACTGTTAACCCAGCACAAAAATTTCACAGTATTTTTAGGATAAACTTTAGCAAGAGGATGTAGAGGCACCCATTGAACCTTATTATCTGGATTAGATGTTTTCATGGATAACTGAACTACCAAAGGGTAGTTTAGTTGCTCCAGGAGTCAAATAAGCTGCTACGTGTGTGAACACCATCATCTGCAGCTAATGGAGGACTAGAGAGGCTAAATGGGCTGGGGTGTGATGAAACTGCTGTCAAACATGCAGACTTCGGTGATTTCCCGAGATAGCTTTTACAGTTCTGTAGCACTGGGTTCACCGTAACTACTTCTGAACTTCAGAATGAATTGGTGGAAGAGATATGCAAACCAGCTTACAGAAGGTTCTTTTCTTTAGCATATTGACTGTAACACTGCATCGGTATACTAGGAAAATGTTGAAGCTAAGCAGAAAGACCTTTATGTTACAAATCCATGTGTTTTACGTGTGGGGATATTTGAGACACAATTTCGAAGCTATTTTTGGTTCCTAATTTTATTAAGGACAAACAGAATCACTGACAGTGCACATTATTTTTCTTCACAGGCAATAAATCATCAGTTTATGTACACAAATGTTCTCTGAATTCTCAAAAGCTTTCCAGACCTCCAGCGGTATTTATTATCTATTGTCATTCCCTTCCTAGAGATGTAATTCTGCTTTCGTAATGAGAAAAAGTTGCGGTGTCCATGAAATATTCATTTGAAGGCCCACACTGATAAGGTGATGAACAGCGGACTGATCTTTTTTTTCTAACACACGAAAAATAATTAATTGTTTTACAAGATTTATGTCAGGAAAAAGTTTTAAACATTTGTAAGAGATTGTCCATGGGCGCAACATGCAGGAACCAGCAGTAGGTAAAGATAATTTTTCTCAAGAATATTTGCTTGTGAGTTAATTGAACTCTGAAGAGTATGAGGCGTATTTTCCATTCCAGCTAATGTACACACATTTACTTTTTCCTGTATTTTCAGCAGGGACAGTATCGTGAGTACAACCCCTGGGTTTAGAAAACCTCGTTGCTGTGTTCCAGGGAGTGCAGAATTGCAGTAGAGTTCCCCACAGTTTTCAGGGATATAATTATTTCACGTATTAGTGAACCAGATGTGTTTTCACTTTCGAGAGAGGAAAAATGCCCTGTTTTGAGCAACAGGGCCAATATTTCTGTAGTTTAGTTCCATTTCTGTTTAATCTAGGAGACTTCAGACATTTTTTTATCCATCTGGTCTGTCCTTTCAGATCAATAGTGCATTTTGTACCAGTGGAACTATTGGGGGTTTTATTACATTTTTTTTTTACATTTGGAAATAAAAGCACTTATGATAGCAACTATTGCTCCATCTGCTTACCCATTTGTGCAGAATAGCTTTTTTGTATTTCACTGTACACCCAGTAGAAATTGCATGAGGCACCAGAGAGCAGTACAAAGCAGGAGAGCTCAGCCTTACAGGCTCTCCCATGCCACTTGCCAAAGGAGATTTGGGTAAGAAGTGTGGGAAGAGATTACACGGCTACTTCTCTTTGTTTTCTTTGTTAGTCCCCAGTGTATTTAATTTTGCCTTTTTTTTTTTCATTGCGGTTGCTTTGTACTACGGCAAAGCATCTGCGAGTGGGTATTTAGGTAGAGGAAACAGTATCTGTGCGTATGTTTTGAAACAAAGGTTTCGAAGGTGGTGAGTCTCTGGGAAAGCAGAGACTAAATCAAAGCTGAGAGCAGGTACTGCTGTTTGGAGATTGATGGGGTGGAGGTGAATTACCCCACATTATTTACTTCAAAACTGGCTCTGTCCTGCCATAGTTTTTCATATGACGTCCCAGGGTCCTGATTAGATCTTCTGTCATGGCTACAGGGTGCCAGCTTATGATTTCATAGAGATGGTTTGATTTCTTTTCAACTACCGCCATGTATCTGTTCAAGGTTTGCATTGTATTGGTTATGCTACAAGCCAAGAGAATGAGTGTTCCAGGCCAAAGGAACAGTTTAAATGAGGAAAAATTATATGTGTAGCTGTTCTTTAACCCGTTCTTTCACTCACGTTTGCGTTTGGGATTCACATTTGGTCTTTCATTATTTACTCCCTCTAGAAAGCACTCATTGCTCTCTGTGGTTGTTCTTGGATGTGTTGATTTGCAGGGGGTGTGTCACAGTTACAAGTCCGGGTGCTTCTTTCATCAAAGGTGTCTACTTAAAAGAGGACACCTGAAAATCTTATTTGTATGATGCTATTCTGGTCCACCGCAATGTAGCGAGGGCAAAAGCAGTGGCAGTGCAGAGGAGAAAATGCCTGGGTGATTCCCGGTCACAGATATTGCTGCTGTTGACAGTCTGTGAACCCGGGAGAGCAGTGGGAGACACAAGCTCCTGATGGTTTGATGGGGATGCAGACTTGCTACGTTTCATCTTTAAACAGCTATCCTTTTTCTAACATTACCATGCTTCTTCACATAAAGCGTGCTGTGTTTGTCCTCTAAATCCTTTCTCTCTTGTTTTCAGCAGAGAGGAGATTAGCCGTGCAATCATTGATAAAGCTGTTTAGATTCTGCTAGCTGGTTTTCTTTGGGGAGAGTCGTACCCAATACCTGTACTAGGAACAACTCTGTAAATGAATCTTCACTGATTTCCTTTCTTCCTTCCCCACCCACCCCCAGTGAATAAGAAAGTAGAAAAATTAGAACAAATATTTCCAGTCCTGCCCCTATTGAAGGAGAAATAATTCTTTCCTATTAGTCATAACGGTCTAGATGTATCCTTTTTTTATAATGTCTTCTTGAATAATTGGAGCTTTGAGTTATGAAGTCGAGATTCTTGGGTCGTTGCCAGAACAGATTTGTTTAAGGGGGACACTGGTTCCCTGAATTCCTTTTAAAGGGCTTTGTAATGTCTCAGGCTGCTCTTAATTAGTGATTTAAGAGGGAATACATCTGTTTCACTGAGGATTGTGAAAATTATTATTTAAATTGAAATGGTTAATAAATGGATCTTTGAAAGGCTAATGTATCTTCAAAATGGGATGTATCACAGAGTAGTCGGGTGGATAGTGATCTAGCAGTTCTACTTGCAGGGTCTTTTTGGAGCTGAAGATGGAGACCATCAAAGACCCTTGGAAGCATCATCTGAATGATTTCATTCAGATGAACGAAATTGAATTATTTCATACTTCATCGTTCATTCGCTACCTGCACTTTTTCTTTAAACTTCAGGTTTAACACTGTGTTTTCCAGAGTGGGGAAAAAAAGAATAAATGAATGCTGATGTTGGCAAAAGGAGGACTGCAAGAAGCAGCAGTATTGCTTATTAGGTAAATTGACAATACTTCATTTTTTACCTCAGACCATCATGGCAACTCAAATACTGCCTTTACTGTATGGATTTTTCTACCAAATTAAAAACTACTGAATGGCAAGCTGTCACATGCTAAAAAATGTGTGGGGTAATATTTGTGCGTTAGGGATTTGCACTGGTGAACCTCAGGGGCTGAGGTAGGTGATGGAGAAAGAAGGAACTGCGGATTAAGAAGAGAAGCTGCTGCTTTTAGCAAACTCTTCCTTAAATACATGAAGAGAATGGATATTTATAAATGCAGCATTACCATCTCCTACTGTTCACAGGTCTTGAATTGGATAATCAAAACCTTGAAACTGGATATTTTGACTCTTTACCTGTTGGTTTCTGAGCCTGTACTGCCGTCTTCATGTTTTTGTAGAGTCTGGGTTTTTTTGCAACTTTGCTTTGTTCAAAGGGGGCTAATACACAAGAGCTGAAAATGTACTTGAATAGGGAGGTTATTTTCAGCTCTCCTAAATCCAGGTATGTAAGGTTTTGAGGAAAGCAGCAAGTGTTGCAAGATATGCAAGAAAGGTGAGGAGGACCCAGCAGGTCTCTCAGCAGTGGGGCAAAGCTGGACCCGGTTCATTCAGGAATGTAAACTTCCCATAAAGTTCATTCCATTTTTGCATTCCCTTAATTGTAAATATATAATTTGCTGTCTTAGCCTTCTACAATCCTCTGCAAAACACCCGGTGTTTTCTAGAAGGGAACAGCTGAAGAGATGCGATAGTGCTGCTCCTGTGTAGCTAACCACACTGGAGAGCCGCATTGACAGACATTCAGTAAATTGCCCTCATTATAGAACATTGATGATACCATTAAAATGGTAAATTTAATATTATAGTACTATTAGATTTCCCCCTCATTAACTCTGATCTGATAAACAACCTCCGGCATGTTTCAAAGGTAATAGTCACCTTAAAATCACTACTGCTCCTCTCGATCTGGCATTTCAAGCTCCCATAGATTTATTGTTCTTCTGTCATCTACTCTGTACTCACTCCTTCATTTTTTTTCTTTGAACTTCTGCTTACAAGACCCTCTCCTAGAGGGCCCTGGGCATGCAATTAATACTTCACAGCAAGAATAAAGTCATCCTAAATTCCATTTCTGAGATTTAGGAGAAAATCAATTTTAGAAAATAAATTGAACCCAACATTCGGGCAAACACCTCCAGAGGTGTTTTTAGTACTGGGCACTTTGTAAGGGTTGGTACAGGGTACTGCTGGAAGCAGTGAATGTGTTCTTGGCTTTTGCAAACAGGTATCAGAGCAGCCTCTGCAAAATCTTGCTGGAGATGTAGGTGGTGAAGAGGGGACCAAGCGGATGCTGTGGTGGGTGCTGGGCACAGCCCTGCCAGGCAGGACAGCCCTGCCGCAGTGTGCTGGGGAGCTGGAAAAGCTGGAGAAACTTTTTTCAGCTGTGTCCGTCCAGCAACGACAACTTGCACTTCCAAACGCTAATCCCAAAGCAGCAAAGCCATGAGCCGCAGCTTAACAGAATAACCGTAGCTCCTCTTGACTGGCGGGAGGCTTCTGTGGAGGGATCGCTTGCCTCCTTGTTTTCCTAAGTGAGTCATGGTTTAATTAGAGCGCTGTCTCGAGGAGGAGGTGGTTGTTATACATCACCTATCACAATGTAAAAGTGGAAAGCGATGCTGAAATGCTGACCCTTAATCTGAAGTGCACCATCTGTGTTTTATTTCCACAACTTGCTGAGTTTACAGTTATTTGAATTCACAGTTTGTTCCCCATTTGCTGTTCCCACATGGTAAGTGAATTGGATCCAAAATGCACTGATGAAAGATTGAGAAGTTTGTTCCTACCTACAAGAGTGCTCTATCTCACACTTCTTCTACCCTGTGAGTTAAACCCCAGCTGTAAAATCTTGTCTCAAGATGGTCTTTCGTGGTGGGAAGTTGGGGTTACCGTAAGGACAAAAGCTCCTTTCCCCGTCCTGGAGTGGTTTCTGCTCAAGAAAAGAGACAGAGAGTTCTCTCGCATCTGACAAAGTATTTGCTTTACTATTCCTGTAAATTTGTCTGGATGTGTGTTTGGTGGTGTCTGGCATTGGAGAACCACTCTTACTTAATATTTTTCTTTGTTAGTATGAGCCAAAGTGTTTGATGCTAAAATAAGACTGGGTATAATATAGTGAAGGGAGCTGTAATTACCTTTCTAAGAGTATTCGTGGTGCAACTTGGAATTAGTCTGATTTTAGAATGCGTAAACAGCTCAAAACCAGGTTGTATTTCATTTATGCTCCTTTCTTTCTATTTTTTCTACTGACAGCAACCATTTTCTTAAGACATAACTAACTGTAAAAAAGGTATAAAATTTAAATATGTCATATTTCAAAACCAAGCCATCAGAACACTTGAAGGCTGTATAAACTTAAATACCTTCTTTGGCTTTTGGTGTAGACCACACAAGCTCTGAGAAATTGATTACTCTGGTGCTCGAAGGGGCTTTCATGATAGAGAAACAGAGGTTTGCATTGAATTTCTTTCTTTGTGTGTGGGGCTGCTTTTTTCTTTTTTTTTTCCTTTTTTTTTTTTGGAAAGAGAAAAAGCCTTTAAACCCCAGCTTAAAAATAAGTCATTCCATTGTTTCCTTTTTCCCCTCTTCTAAACCTTATGAAAGAGTTTTCATAAATGACTGGAGAGCTGCCTGTCTGAGTAAATGTCGAGTAAAATGCTCCATTTCTTTTTTTAATAAAGAGGCTTTTTTCTGGAATGTCCCTTTCAGGTGCTGCCTCATTGAAGTATCGTCTGGTGAGAGGGTTTCAGTGTGGCTTGTGCAGATTTTTGCGTTTCGTGGACATGAAGAGGAGGGGCAAGGAATTAAGAGTTATTTATTTTCATATTGCAGTCTTGAAACATACTGTATCCAGTACTCTAAACCCATCGTCATCAAAGGCTTTGGACTGCCCTTGGGGACAGCGAATTGACCAGACACATACCAAAAAAACAGCCTCAATGAGGCTGTTGAAATTTCAGGAAGGTCAATATTGAGCAAAGAATTTTTATCTTTAAACAAGTGACAGATAATGGGACAGCACCTTGGGCCAGATGGTGTTGCCATGAAAATATTTATGTCCCGTAAAGTGAAGCGTGTTTTATGTATTTATAATCGGGCCATTCTCCTGTTGTGTGTGGCCATTTCTCTCGTGAAGGCGGTACGAGGCTTGCTGTCTCTTGGGGGTGTTTTGCCCCTACTCAGTTCAGACTCTTGGGGATCAGGTACTTCAGCAAGAGCAGTTGCTGTATTTGTGCTTTTGAGTGTGGTAGTGGAATAGAAATGATGTTTTTTCTGTACGCTGCCTGGACCTTGCGCACACGTGCTGTGAACTCGCGAGCTGTTGCCTGCGTCCACACCTGTACAGAGCCTCTTTGCAAGCAATGGCTGTTTGCTTGGTAGAGCAGCAGCGATGGGTGCTGTCCTCAGCACACCTGAGCTCTGGTCCATGGGAGCAGGGTGGCCCCACAGCACCCTGTGCCTCCTCTTCCCATGCAGTCCTGGGGATCCACACGTCCCTGCCTGCTTTGGTGGAGCTGCGGGAGCCACAGTGAAGCAGGTTTTCTTGCAAGGCTGGAGTCCCCTGGGATTTCAGTACTGAATCTAAGCAATTCTGTCCTGTGAGATACATGGAAAGTGTCCAAGACGGACACCTGCTGGCTCTGAAGCAGTCAAGTGCTTCTTCCAAAATATCTTTGGCCCCTGTTCTTGATGTTTACTCTTAAAAAGATACAGGCATGTGTTGGCTGTAAAAGAAAGGAAAAAAAAATCACTGCTACTGTCACTGAAATTCCCTGTAGATTTAAAAGGAAGATTCAAGTTGGTACTTTAAGAGAAACTCGAAGCCCTTGAGACAAGCAGAGCAGAAAACAGGAAGATGCTCTGTATCCTGCCTGATTGCTTGCAAAAATGAGTGCCGTACCTCGTACGGAGAGAGACCGACAGAGCTAGAGATACATACTCGCATAGTTCCCCCTTCTCCTGCCTTGCAAACTAGGGCAATACCATTTTGCACTTCCCTGGGCATATTCTCAAACAGTAGCTCTGTGAAGGTGGTAGAGAAATAAAAAGGGTGAGAGAGAAAGGAGAGAGCGGAGAAAAATCTGCCTGGTGGCATTTCAGATCTCCAGTGGACACAGGTGCTTTTTAATCCCTCTGGCCTACATATTCCACAGCACCTAGGAATAGAGGACTCGTGATGTAATGCTGTTTTCCTCACACTCCCAGCTTAAATACAGATGGAAATTGTTGTCATGTGTTAGAAATGTCACCAATAATATAAAAGGCAGGCTTCTGCATTCTCCCTTTTGCACTGTCAGCTGCTGCTGCCAGCTTATTCTTCCCTCTCAAACCTATTGTCATGTGGCAGAAACCCTGATGTAAGTAAGCCCTGTCCTCCCCCTGCTTATGATCCCTGCATTTTTTATTCCCCTCTGCTGCAGTGCTGAGGATCATTACATACCACGACTTAAAGACAAGACCTCACAAAGGAAGGATTAATCTTGTATTTGTGCTTGAATTTCGAAGGACTCAGGCAAGTGAGAATGTTCTGTTGTATTCTTTTCTTTTTCTTTCCTAGATGCTAACGTAAGAAATGAAAAGCGGCAAATGTGATACGCTTCAGTATGTGTTTATGAGCGAACCCAGCGTTCCTCAGCAGCAGGTTGCACGGTTGAGGAGGAGAGCGGGTTGTACCGGGAGGCAGCGGGGTTGGGAAGGGAGCTGCGGAGCGGAGCTGCACAGCCTTAGCCCAGCCTGGGAGGACAGATGGCTAGTGCTGCTTTTTAATTCATCAAGCAGGCTTTACGTGAGGCCCGTTGGCGAGCGGGTGTGCTGCGAAAAGCAGGGTCAATGGGCACGAATAGGCTGAGATCAGGACCAGATGCCTGCCGAACAATGGGGCTTTTGAAAGAAATGCGGGAGGAAGCGTGGCGCTTGCTTTGTACAGCCTCCGCATTGCAGGTTGGAATGGGGCAGCTCCGATTTAATGAAGTGCATTCCTAAACGTGCTCGTCAGCCGGGGCTGGGAGACAAGGGGACATGTCAGAAGGGGGCTTGTGGGGCCGGCGTGGAGGGGGGGAGCGATCCACTGATGGATCACTCCGAACAATGCGGTCTTAGTGTTGGATGGGAAAAACCATCAATACATCCCTGTGCATATTAATGCGATACAGCAGGTGTTTCTAGGTTGGAATGGGGCAGCTCCGATTTAATGAAGTGCATTCCTAAACGTGCTCGTCAGCCGGGGCTGGGAGACAAGGGGACATGTCAGAAGGGGGCTTGTGGGGCCGGCGTGGAGGGGGGGAGCGATCCACTGATGGATCACTCCGAACAATGCGGTCTTAGTGTTGGATGGGAAAAACCATCAATACATCCCTGTGCATATTAATGCGATACAGCAGGTGTTTCTAAATGTCTGTCCCCACATTGTTCTCCCGTGGCTCAGCCGGGGAGGGGGCAGGAAGGAGACCTCTGAGGGATGCGCTCATCTAGGGTAGAAATGTGGCTGCTCCCCAGACGGCCCCGCGCATGCCGAAAGTAAAGCAGGAGGCAAGAATCGTGCGTTTCCGCTCCTGGGGTTGCAGAGTGGGGTAAGGTGCTGGTCACCGTGAGCTGAACTGGGCAGCAATCGATCCCCTGTGCTGGCCCTGGCAAGCAAGAGGGGGCCAGGACAGACTCAGAAAGGCTAGTCACATCTTAAAGGCATAGCAGGGCCCGGAGGGTCTGTCCCAGATGAAAACATCTCCTAATCTAAGTGGGTGTGAGGGCTGGGAAGTGAATCTCCCAAAAGCAGGCTGGGTCACCAGGGCAGAGAGCAAGGAGGGAAGACACAGAGATGCTGTCTCAGTTGAAATTCAGCGGTGAAAGTGTTAAAAAGGGTGGTTTTTCTTTTTTTTTGCTTCTCCAGGAATACATCAATTGTGAATGAATTGCAGAAGCTGTCTGCATTGCAATAAACATGGTGTACAGCGTGTATGGAACCAAAAAAAAAAAAAACTATTTCTGCATTCACCCACATCCTCCTGCACTGGCTGGGCATCCCCCTCCTTAAGACAGTTTTCTTTTTTCTGTGTGAACAGAAGTAACATCTCTAAGTACTTACTGCCACATTAGCCAGTGTAATTCTTGAAGGCTTGGGGGGGGTGGGGGTGGGGAGTGTACATAATCTGTCGTTATTATATGTATTTCTTAATAAAAAGACACCCATTTAATTGCTGCCATTGTGTTGTCTGCTCCCCTTGTGATTTGTGACATGCTATACTGTATTTGTCAGCAGAATGAAAGGGGTCTTTGTTCCTTATTCGTATTACGGCACACTGCATCTCTCAGTGAAAATGGAATGTTTGCCTTTAGAGCTGACTTTGCTGATGATCTGTGCCTGCAGTTGTACTGCGAAGGGTTTTGGTTTTTTCCCCAGGAGTTCCAGAGGAATTTGCAGAAAGGCTGTCATTTTTTATGTATTCATTTTTACATACCAGCGTGTTAATATTGGTGAGAGTGATCAGCTTCATTTGCCCACAGGACTGGTAAAGCAGGGCTGCAGCAGCTTTGCTTATCACTGCTGCCTTTCCCTGTGTCCCTTGTCCGCGGAGGGGGAATGGCCAAGTTGACCGTGAACTAGGACTTGGTCCTTGTGCACCTTTGATCATCTACTGCTGTGTAAACTGCTAGCAAGAGTTCAGAAAAATAAATCGAGGGTCTGTAACATGGATGAGCTTATGTGCCTTGTTTAAAGGTCGAATAAGACCACGGATTAATAAAGGTGATTCCTGAGTGGCCAGCTATGAGACAGACTCTTTGGGGATGCCATAGCACTGGTAGAATCCTTTCCAGTTTATGCTGGATTAGGTTACAGTATTGTTTAACGTGGACAGTGTTATCGGTTGCTATCTGTTTAACTGTCCTTTTCATGCTCTAACTACTTGGTATCAGTCTGCGTGCATGTAAGTGGAAGTGTGTAGTGGCTGGAATTAGGAGCCAAAAAGGATCCAAATTTAAGGCAGTGCATTAATAAGACTTCTTCTGACATCCTTAGAATGAATGTATGGAGCTCGTCTATAAATTGGACTACCAGTTCAGCAGCTTGAGCTTTACGTTGTGTTTTATGCTAATTTTCTACTCTGCAGTGCACGAGGGAAAATGGGCAAAATGCAAAGTCTAGCCCAGTCCCAGGAGACTATGGGCTGCTGCGAGTGGCTTTGCTGTTAGAGAGTCTGGCTCGGTAAAGGGCCAGATTGTGAACCTGTTGCTTGTCAGTATGTGGCTCCTTCTGCAATGTGAGAAATTATATCAAGGAGTAACTTTGCTCTGGAGAGAGCAAGGATTCGCTCAGTGGTGCAGAAGAGCAGGGGGTGTTTGCTTCCTTGGCAGCTTGTTTCCACTCGTCTTGCCTACTGCTAGCTCCTGTCAGATGGAAGCAGTGATGGATCCATGTAGATCCAAGAATGATGCTTCACTTCCTTCTGGGAAACTGCTACAGAGCTGGCGAAAAAGAGCACTTGCAGCTGCTCCAGGAGCACTTGAGCTCCTTGCTGTTGAAGTGTTGCAGAGCCAGGTTTTGCTGTAACAGCAGTAACCCTTTTCCAGCTGAATATCTCTCTTTTGCTATGGAGTCTTCTAATGCAGGTGATCCAACCTGCAATTTGAAGCTTAGAGTATCCTTTTTGTCATTATTGACACCCCCTAGCACAAGTAAGGCTGTCATAGCAGTCAAAGTGTGGCAGAAAGAAAAAAGCAACAATGAAAGCCATTAATTCAACAGCAGAAGCTGATTAGATGGTGCTGGGTTCTTGACTCTGCATCTGACAGTAGTAATACTTACCCCGCGTTTCAGTCATTCAGAAGTTCGTATGTTGCAGGTAAGGCTCTTGCCTGCACTTTGAAGCTTGTGTTGAGACGCCTTTCTGACAGTCTATCAGTGCACTGAGTCCTTAAATGGCTACGCAAGAAATGCTTCTGAAATTAATGCACGTTAATTAAGTTGTTTTGGTCAAGAAATGCTGGGTGCTGTGGCATTCAGTAAAGCTTACTCAAAATGTGGTGTTATTTTCAGTCAAATTCTGCTAAATCCTGTCCTAAAATCCTCTGAATATTTTGCTCTTGAATATTCTGGTAAGCATGATGCCTGGTTCACTGTGTTAATCCTGTATGGTCTTTCCGTCTGCAGCTAATCCTGAGCTGTTGTTGCTGTTCTGCATACATGAGTAAGATTCTTTCGCCCCCTCCCCTTGGTGACACCCGGTAGAATTCCAGCTGACTGCTGGAAGATAGCAGATCAAATGTCCTACTCTTCCCTTTTTTTCTTCCTTACGCATGAAAGTTGAGTTTCTTCTACTTGAAAAACAAAACCTGGAGAAATATGAAGAATGTCCTTGATCTGTTGTGCTCTGTCTGAAGGTGTGCGCTGGCTCTGACTCTCTGTGCAGGTTGTCTTCTGGAATCTCAGATGTAGACAGGTCTGGAAGAAAAGACATGTTGAAAGCAAGTTTCCGAATTCGCACAGATCTGACAGAATTTTCTGTCACAACTTCTCGTTAATTAGAGATGAAGCTGGTAGTGATGGCTATAGTTAATATTCCCCTAAAATACAGTTACTGGATTTTCCTAGGTTCTTCTTGCACAGTGTAGCACAGGGAGGAATGGTGATTTATTTATATTTTATTCTCTTAAAACTGGACCTACCTGTGGGAGATGTGCTTTGACAAAATCTGTCCCTTTCTCATGGAAAAAATGTTTTCTTTGGCACAGTTAGTAACAACTCGAAATTACTACTCAGCCATGTTTCAGATTTAGAAAAGCTTATGTAAGGAAGGGCGATAGTTTATCTTGAGTGGATTCCCCCCCACCCCACTGATTTCACCCATGGGACAGACGTCAGAGCTCCTTATAGGACGATTAGCATACTTGCGTAAAATATGTTCCTATCCATATGCCCTATATTGACATGGTTGCATGGGATGTATATATTTAGTGTGTGTGTAATGTAAGTGCCCACACTTGCATATAACCGCTACATCAAAATGTCATGGACTGCAGAGTCCCTGGTAACTTAAGGGAAGCTTTTTCTTTAAAAGTACATAATATTTAGTTGATATAAGATGTCATAAACACCCACATCTTCCCTTGGAAGACATTGAATATTTTTCTTCTTTTAAATAGGCTTTCAAAGGATTCATTAAGAAAATGAAATCCGAGGAGAAAAATAGTTGACCCAGCAGTTTGAGGCCGATGAGCCAAAATTCCCAACGTTATGTAAAGTCTGTCCTAGCTGAGCTGTGTATGAGTGACTTGGTTATGTATTTTCTAAAGATTTTCAGTATTGAGATAGAGGAAATGTAGTCCTGTCAGCAACTGGAATATGGCTGGGGAT
>NW_010412185.1:98579-135894 GCF_000710305.1 Buceros rhinoceros silvestris | reverse complement strand
TACCCCAACAGAGGTGGTGTCCCAACTGGAATCAGTGGTGCTACCACCACCTTCACTTGCCTGAGGGAACTCTTCATCCATTGTAGCTTGGAAATTTTAATATGTTTGGGTTTCCTCGTGTGGGGTTTTTTTCTCATTAGGGTACAACACTACCTTTTAATGCGTTTGGAGATAAGAACCAGGCACACAAAAAAATAAAATCTCTGAAAGAAAACTTACTGGAATAGTGATATTGCGGAAAAAAAATAAAATTGCTCTTCTCTTTTTCCCCTGCGTGCACGTTCTCTGGGTACAGGTTTCACCAGAAGCCTTTAGAAGGTTTACTACTAGCATTGCGAATGCTTTGGTGTTGATTTTTTACCTTAATATAAACGAGTGGGGAGCAGCTGAATAACAGTCGTGTAGAAGGTGCTATTGGCAATGCACACTTTGTCAGCGCTGCGGAGGTGATTAATAGCGTGTCATTTCTTTGATGGTGCAGTAACAATCCAGCACCAGAATGCAAACCCTTGATAAAGGTGGGGAAGTGGCTGGGGGGTGATGGTGGGGAAGCCTCTTCTTCCTGTTTTTCTTACATGGACCACAAAAAGAGCCTGAGGCTTGAGACATCCCTGCAAGCTTGGGCTGTCTGAGAAACCCAAGTCCTTTTCTCCAGCCGAGGCTGGGAATGGGCTATAGCTGTGCAAGCTCCTGGCATGGTGCTACAGCAATGGCTGGTTAAAGGTGTGTTTTGAATGTAGTTTAGCTGACGAGTGCTCCTGTCCTGGTGTTGACAAGGCAATATTTTAACATGTGATAATCTGTCGTCCTAAACTCTTAAGGGAAATCAAGGTTTTAGCTCATTCAGATGCATGAGCTAAAACTGTCATTTGCTTTTTCTACACAAAGACTTTAATTTTTATGTGTGGGGTGGTTTTTTTTTTTTCTGGTGAAGATGAAGTCAACTCATTTTGAGTCCTAATCAGGAAGTGATTCAGAGTCTGTGCTCATTAAATCCTTCCCTTCACTCCTGGGACTGCCAGCAAGGATGTTGCACATTACCTGCTGATGAGATGATGTTTTTGTGAAGGAGATGAATGCCCTAGAAAGTATTCTCACAGTGCCAAACCACTGGGAAACTGGAAAGAGTCTAGAAAGCCACAGCGAGGCTGGAATTTGAGTACTTGAGCTAGTTTTGTCATCGCTCCATTAAGCAGCTGCTTACCCATTACCAAGAGCTCCTCTTTAGTCGTATGTGATCTGGGGGACACGAAGGTTGAACGCTGCTGTTATTTGAAATTGCAGATTTTCTTGGGGTTATTAGGGTACAACACAGAGCATTTAATTCCCCTTATCAGCTCCTTAGGTCGCCATTTGAATGGATGGATCCTTTTCATTTTTTTCCATTTTTCTCTTTCTCATATTTCATGTATTCTGTTGTTTTATTAGTTCAGTGGCCTTTTCGGGTCATTGCAGTTTAAGGATTCTGACTTCTCTAAAGGTCTTGGTGACTAAATGTTAGTGACCTCTATTCATCTTCCTTGTGCTTCTCCAAGACAGCACAGTCTGATTTTGAGTATCAGCGAGTTCATCGTGTGGTGAATCAAAACCCATTTCTTCTCTGCAGATGGAGGTGTCTGCTCAGTACAGCACGATTCTGAGTTTGTGCTTCAGTGTTTGGGGTATATAGGATCCTCACTTAGAGGGACGCGGAGGAGACACCAGCCTCTGGAACTCTGCTAATCTAACCAAAGAAATGTATTGTGGGGCAATTAAAAGTACATTGTGGGGTTCAGGAGAGTCCTAGGGAAGACTAACAAGCTAAGCATGATTGACTTGAATTCCTAAATTACATAAGAACAAATAGAAGAGCGAGCAGTAATTCATTAGGAAGCTTGTTATGCCAACAGAAGTCTTTTTGGAAAATTTAGCCTTGTAGGTTGGTATTTTGGGGCATTCCTTGGGCACCATCTATGAGGCATTTCCCTAGCTCAGACTAGTTCTTGGTCAGAACTGAATAGAAATAGGTCTGAAGAGAATTTGGGGTTCCAGGGTTAGAAAAATCTCAAAATTGAGGCTGCCATAATTTGGCTGTTTTACGCATTATATTCTGCCGTTATCTGGGCAAGCCTTGTCAGACAGGCATGTAACGTGAGAGCTTTCCTCTTGCTCAGACTTGCCCTCGCTTTCTGGTAACCCTCTATATGACTCGTTATTCTCTGCTGTGCACTAAGTGAAGTGAGAAACGGATTTTATAAGTGAAATAATAATGTCCAGCAGTGGGATGGAAGAACTCTTGAGAAATATCTGCAGACACAAAGAGAAACAAGAACTGTTCAAGCACCCTAGACCATGACCTTTGGTAGCTCAGAAGTGCTCGATTTGGGAGACTGTATTTTAGCAGATACTTTTTTTCTGTGCAATGTTGTAGGGTTTTTTAATAGAGGGGAGCAAAGGAACACCCCTAAATTTCAAAGTCCTACCTATCTCCCAAAACCAAGTGCAAACTGTTAAGAAAGGGCAGAGAACAACTATGGGAGATTTCATCCATAGTATATAAAGTTTGGGAAACTTTTGAATGGGAATCACTGAAAGCAGGAACTTCAATAATGGAGTGTTTCAGGTGTTGCTGCTGGCTGCATCTGACACTCACAAAGCTTAATTTTTTTAAGCAAGTGGAGATTTTAATGCCACACAAATGTTGCTTTTGTACATAAAGCTCTTTGCATCTCTAGCTGCAAACTGGCACCATGGGGAGATCTTTAAATCAAAGGGCCTTTCTCTAATAAAAGGTCTGCTCCACTGTAAAGGAGATACTAGGGTTATATCATCCTGAAGGGTGAGCTGGTGAATGAGATCTTATTATCTCAGTGTGTTCTTTTAGTAAAATATTTAAAAGTGGCTCACTCCTGGTGAATTACCTGCTGACCTGATCCTCTAGCAGCCTTATTAAATAGTTGCCTGTTGTAACATTCTTTGTGAAGTTAAAACGTGTCCCACTGCACTAAGCACTATTTCAGATATCCCCATTATAACAAAAAGTCTTTAGATAGTAATAGTGCAAACCGATGGCTCTCGTGGGTGCTCTCATAATGAGGTTTTATGGTAACTGTTCTCTGATCCCTTCTTTCCTTATTCCAGTAATCAGATTTATTCTGTTTCCATATTCATAGAGCTTCTCAAACTTGCTTTTCTAACTCCTCCAACGTTCCAAACACCACCACTTTGGATACAGAAGGAGTTTACAAAACAAATGGTGGCATAAAAGAAGGGTACCTGTGCACAGCACCGTTGCCCGGGCTGGCATGGCTCAGTGGGCTGCTCGTCGGCTGAGCCGCTGTAGCTACCTGGCTATACACTCCTCGCCTCAGCGAATGCAGAAGGAAATGAGTTAGTTTAAAATCTTAAACTTGCTATTTAAAAGCCGATATTCTGCTTTTGAGTACTGGGGCGCCCTGATGCTGCTGCATGGCCAGTGGTAACTTGATTTCTTTTGGTCATCTGACTATAACCTGGGAAGGGTTTTAAAAGCAAATATTTTTGTGTGCCATATGGTGGTAGGCAGCTGCCCTTGCTGGTGCTATGTGAGGTGTGCAATGCTATTGCAGCAACAAAAATAACGGGGATGTGACCAGCACCTGAACAAACAATTGCAACTGTGCCTTGGGCTTTGAAACTATATTCCTTGGATATTCTTGGGTGGAGTGTGAGAAGTCTTAAACTCCTTTGATGTCTTTCCTGACCTCATATCTAATTACATTCGTTATTTTTTGATAGCTTTCCCTCAGGAGTTCCTTATTTTAAATGAATTTTACAAATACACATTCAGACAAGCCTGACACTGTTAATTTTTGTAGTGTAGTTACTTTATATGGTTGACCATCCCCTTGGTACTCAACCCTCTTCCTGCAGAGTTTTTGGTGCATTTCAAGAACCTGTGGTCTGTCCTTCTCACTGAAATAAAAAGCATGATTGGGTTAAAACCTTCTGGATTTTCTCCCTTGACTCATGCCTTCCCCTGTTTGACTATGTTTGGTTTTATTCTAATGAACCTAGGCAATAAGAAACAGCGGTGGTCAGAGACTGCCAGCTCTTGCTCTGTGATTTCTCCCTGTCGAGTCTGCTAAATCCCACCTTTATGCAGTGTGTTGGCAGCATGCAGTGGGAGCTGGTGGCCTGGACCACAGGTCCAACAGGTATTGGTGTAGGCTGATGGACATCTCCTAGCTGTGTATTCTCTGTGAGCTTCCTGTCTTTGCCACTGGCCGCCTTCATCTCTGAATGCTGCAGGGCTATCTATCTCCAAAAAACAAAAAAAGGGTGGTTGAAGATAGGACTCATCCTAAGGTACCGCAAGCTCTGCTCATAGGAGAGTGTTATGGCTGGGTATGGTGGTTGATCTTTTGCATATCCTGCTGTGGTTTAACTCAATCCTGTGAATTAATTTTGCCCTCTGAAGAGCTCTTTTGCTAGGTGTCAGCTGTGTTTCAAGAAAAAGAGGGGGAAAAAGGATAAATTTCAAAATGTTACATGAAGCAACACCAAGGAATAATCCTGATTTCTGGAAAAATGCTGTAGGAGTTGGTGTGGCTGCTCTGTTGGTCTCTCTTGGTTTGACACAGCCTATAGACTGCCCAGACTGTGCAGCAGTAGGGCTAGAACAGGTCCTGCATTCAAAACTTCTCTACCTTCAAATTTTATTTAAAAAAGATTTGTTGGGCTCTGCTTGCAAGCCAATACGTACCACACTACGCTGACTGTGAGGTGTGATACCATCTCAGTAATTAAGTGCTGGAGTCCTACAGCACACTGGGCTTAATAGGCTGTCAGCAGTTTAAATGCCACCTGATATTAAATTTATCAGTCCAACTTTTTCAGCATTCTGCAGCTGACCTGCAGTAACAATGACCATGGCAAGTTATGTATAGACGGTGCCTACTGCACAGGCACTGCTCAGTTGCTTTAATTGCTGATCTGTTATCTTCCTCAAAAGGCAGGAGGAGTGGAGAAGACAGCCAGCACTACACTTAAGGCGGGTTTTTGCCCAGCTCCTATCAGTCCATTCTTCACAAGACTTTTTGAGTTTCCAGAGCAACAGGCTGTGATCAGTGCCAAGGCAGCGGTGTCCCCTGGCAATGGGAAAGCGCGCAGGGTGGCAGGCCAGCCCACACCCCGGGTTTGTCTGTTTGTGGTGGAGATGCCCTGGAAGTGTCTGCGGTGGGTGCTGGGAGCTGGCTGCGTGAGCAGGGCTGGGCTCTTCCCCGCCGTCCCACGTAGAGCACGCACAGCCATCGCTGAACTGGCTGCCGCACCAGCTACCTGGGTTTTTTTTCTGGCTGGCTTTTCCACTGGAATGGCCCAGCTATCACAAGGAGGGGAGCAAGAGCAAATGTCCAGCAGGGTGGGACAGGGCCTGGGGCTTGGATTTGCTTGTGTTGCTGTGGAGCTGCGCCCTCATTGACTGCTCTTTGTGGCAAAACCCTCCCCTGTTCAGCATTATGTAGAAAGCATGGCACTGTAGGGCCCTGGCTACGTTAGAGTTCCTCGTGTCCCCCTGCCCCTACAAACAGTGGTGAGAATTCATCCCCCTCTGCCTTATCTTCTCCCGTTGTAAGTTGAGGCTAATGATACGCTCTTTTTTAAATCGGTGGATGAAAAGCCCTATGTAATTACTAAAGTGCAGCCTTTATGGTGCTGCCTTTAAAAAAATATATATTCACTTGGCAAAATATTGTGTTGTAGCTGGAGCTCTGGAAATCTGACTTTCATTGTTAAAGCTAAAATTAAACAGGACAGTTCTGCTGTGCATCCTCCTACCAAACCCAGGCCTGTGTTGAGACTGCATTGAAGCTTTCTGCAGTGCTGGAAGCATATGAAAAAGAAAAAAAGAAGCAGCAAACTGAAACAAAAGAAGGGCTGGTCAAAAATAAGCTGAAGTAAAGCCAGCGGTGCCTTCGAGTGCCACTTGTCTGTCTTTGGGACTCAGAGATGCTTAGGCAACATAGCATCAAGTTCTTAGTGCTGTATGTGCTTCTGGCGACATCATTTTCATGGTCATTAAGTTCAAATGCTTGTCTCTTTCCTGAGATGAAAGAAGTGAGAGCTCTCTCAGAAAAAGAAGCCTGCAAATTCTGAAGCAGCTGTGCCGTGTGCAATTTGCCTAGAACTCTACCTCAAAATACCATTTTTACTTACTTAAGGCAGAGGCTGATATGAATGCCTCATTGTTTTGTCTCAAGATTGTTTTCCCAGGAAAGTATCTTTCAAAATATTTATCTTTTAGTAAATGCATGCATATAATTATAGATAAAGGCTAATTTGTGTCTCTGAATACTATGCTGTCAAATGGAAGCTGAGCAGTTTAATACCAAAATGGGACTTCACATTTAAATCATGCCTGTGTGCTTTTTATCTTTTTACAGTGGATTCCGTAGCTAATCATCACCTAAACTGGCTTTCCTAGATAACATCCCATAGTAGATAGTCTAATGGTTTATTTAGAAAATGGGAGGCAAGTGATACTGCATTGGGTCAAGACTGTAATATTGTCATTAAAAAGAAGACTAAAAATAATGCCGCATCTGTCTGCCCATGTGCACTCACTCAGCCTTGCTGAGCGCATGGATTTGATGATCACCAGAATGCTGGAACGTTTGATGATTTTGACTAATTCATTAGAAATCTCAAAGAAATGTAAAGAAAACTTAACAAATACGTAAATTTTTAATAGCAAGGTGAAATTTTTTGCTCAGAGAAGGGTGTTATCAATACTCAGACCTGAATTTCTAGTGAAGTCCTACCTGCATGCAGATTTTTGGAAAATGAGAAGGAAAAACTCGTGGCATTGTCCCCACGACAGTATCATCAAAATCATGGGAAGAAAAAGCTGTGGAAGTAAATTCTTTCAGTCTCCAAATCAATAAAAGCCAAGTATTTCAGGGGAAAAGGCTGCTTTTCTGTGCATTTCCAAGCTATTCATGCTCACCGTTTATTTTTTTCTTTGTGATGTCAGATGTGCCTAGATCAAACAGCAAACAACTCTGTCCATTCCCCAGCTGGAAAATACTAATATGCTGCAATATACAGCTCAGTTAGTGTTCATATGGCCAGCCCACATGATAATGATTTAAATGAGCATGAAGCTGTTCTTTTTATAGCACAGAATAAAAACAAAATGAAAAAAAAAAGTTACTTGATAGACTTACCAGTCGCCAAACTTTTCAGAATTCTTTTGCTGCGGAACTGTTTAGAAGTTTCTGTGAAATTTGTGTTATTTATGTGTAAGCCCAGATGAAAATGCTCAACTCAATATGACCCAAATCAGTTAAAATGTTTGCAAGTCATAGAACTGTGGCCAAATGAAAAGTAGTGCTTCTGCCAAAAAAATACTTAATTTAAAAAAAATGTAATTTTACAGGTAGTTAATTTTTAATGCAGGCAGGTGTCTTTTTGTGTTTAAAACCCGTCTTTTATTGGGCAAGAGATATTGGAAAATGAAATAGCTATGGAGAAATAGCTTGTGGAAACTTGTTTTGGAATGAAAAAATCTGCAATGTTAGCACTCGGGTTTTTTGGAGTTGGGGTTTTTTTGTGTTGTGTTTACAAACTGCTTTGTGTGGAGGACTGAGGGGAAAATGTTGCCTTTGCAGCCGTGATGCATTCCAGGTACGAGTTTTCCAGCTATAAATTGTCTCAATTCCCTTCTGATACATGTTTTTTGGCATTTCAGAGAGAACAGTTGCATTCTGCGTATGACAGACATGGCACTTGTGCTTGACTTGGTCCCATTGATCTCGGGTGAGCATTAGGTCAGGGCTTTGTTGCTTTAGTGGGCCTATAAATGAAGCTTTTGGAGGAGGGTCTTCATCTCTAGTATGTAGTGGCCGCTCACCAGTGTCATAGTTTGGTTCAAGCTGCTGGCTACTGAATGTCCTGAGTTGTTCCAGGACGTGAGCATCCTCTGACTTGGGGGATAATCAAACAGTTCATTTATAATGCATGGTCATCAGATGGGCTTTAATTTGGGGGTGGTGTTGTTGTTGTGTTACTAATTTGATGGAAAAGATGCATGTGAATATCTGTACAAAGAACTGCTGCTCTGATCCTGGTAGCTGGCAGCACTGACCCCTCAGGACAGCACTTCTCGCTGGGGAAATACCTCAGCCTGGTAAATAAGGAATTTGCATAACACAAGCCAGAATTTTAAAGAATAAAGACAGCCCCTCTTGCCTGTCTCCAACAGATTAAGTATCTTGGCTTTGTTTTCTGAAGGGATGGATTCTTCCAGTCTTAGAGACATTCAAGAGCTTGAAGTATCATCTTAAAAGGTACGGGGTGGTTAAAGTCAAAGTTATAGCCTTGATGGAGGAATTACTGGGTGAAGTATTCTTTGCTTGTCTTGAGAGATCAGACTAGATTATAATAGTGTTGTTTTCTTGTAGAAAAGATTCTTCCTTTTGGATTGTTCTAAACTCAGTTGCAACAGAAAAAAATTCTCATGCATCACAAGAGAGGCCTGTCTCCTAGTTTAACCTCCTCAGCTGGCATAAATCACTGCAGCTTTTTTTGTCAGGTCACAGGCTTGGATAAGCATATTTATTCATATCAAGCCACTGAATGTTTTGAGGTTCATCTATGACTAACCAAAAGTCTTTAAAAATAGACCAAACAGCAGAAAGCTCTTGAAATGTTTTGTGATGTAATATCTACTTCAAATAAATGGGATAGTCTCAATTGCCTCTTATAGTTGGTTCATTTTAATGGACTTTTATCCTCTTTTCTTTCCCTGATCAAAACAAACGCAGCTCACCTCAGGTATGAGGTCAGACAGGTGCTTGGCGATATTTGCTAATGCCCGCAGTTATAACAACAGGCATAGACCCACCTGACATAAAAGACCTCCTTTGCGCTCATCCCTGCACATCCGGGGATGCGGGGACAGTCTGGGGCAGTCTCTGACTCTAGTGGACATCATACTGTCAACTATATGAGAGGATGTCAACTATGTGAGTTTGGTGCATGGGTCCTGTTACCTGGTGAAGAAGAGCTGATAAAGATTAGGTGAGGGGCCACAAGACCTGGTATAGAACAGCTCTTTAGATGAGGCTTTGCTTTCGTTAAGGATCTTCCCCGGCACTGAGCATGCCATTTGTCTTCTGAGGTCATGTTGTTTTGGGGATCCTTGTGTCTGGGCTTTCAATCCTTGAGAATTTGGTATCTGTATTGGGCTGCTGCTTAAACAGGGCTTCTGCTAATGATCTTGGATCTGAACTTGTTGCTTTTGGGTTTATCCTTAATAGAAATTGGCACCAATTCAAACTATAGGTAACTCACATTGTTGGCACGCGAGACATAAAAGAGACACATACGGAACAGTTTCAGATGAATATGAGGGACAGACTGTCCAGAGCCATCGGCTCACCTACAGAGGTCCTAAAAGATGAGATGTTTCTTTTTTTTAATTTTATTTTATAGAGGTGAAAAGACTCCTTTGAAGTGTAAATTTAGTTATGTTCTTCGTGAATTTAAGCCATTTGGTGGGGCAGGCAATTTGAAGTGGAAACTTAATGCCAGAATGTCATTGAGCTCTACACTGGGCAAGTAAACTATGGACCATGCACGCCGCAGGCTTGAAAACATTTAATTTTAAAAATCTTGTTATGTAAGGGGGCACAAAACAATGTGAAAGACTTGGGGCCACGCTTGCAGCTGGCATAGATCAGTGTAGCATCATGGATTTCAGGGTAGCAACACCGATTTCTGATGGTTGAGATCCTGGCCTCTAATCTGTTGTCGATCTAATAAAATCGAGCTGCTCTGATTACCGTGGTGTCTGTCAGAAATACATTTGCCTGAAATGATAAAGCTGAGTTGGATCCTGGAGCCCACACAAGTCAGCAAACGCTGTGCAAATCTGAGTTAAACCATTTGTTTGCCCACTTAAGGAGAGGTTGTCCACGGTCATGGTATGTGTGGAAAGACAGCGGGGGAGTGAGAGGAACAACTGAAACATATGGCCGAAGTGAGCTGTCTCTTTATTCCAATGTATCAGGATAAGACAAGCTGTTGAACCGATGAGAAAGCTTCTTTACATATATATACACACCATATTTCAAGGCTAAAACTGGAAGAAATTCAGTACCACTAATCTCGAATATATGTCTGAATGAAGGTGTAGCAAACGCTTAGGCTGAAAGCAGGAAAAAAGCCCCCAAGCCCAACCTCCCCAAATCCATGATAGCTGCATCGTTATATAAAAGAAAACAGCAATTCCCCCACCGAAATGTCCATAAGCTGAGTCTGTATCAATACTTCCAGATGCTCACTGACTTTATGATACTAAGTTTAAGTTTAATTGCACTGATATAATGGATTATATTTGCATGGAATAAGGACTTTTCAGAATCAAGTTTGGGGAGCATGTGAGCACAAGAGAGGGGTGACATAAATGGAGACATGCTCTTCATGCATCTTAACTTTTAATTTTTGACCTTGCATTTCTTGAAGAAAAATGTGGAAGCGGCGTTTTCCCAGTACCTGTGACCTCCTGAATGGTCAAATGTGAGAACTTTCTGTACTGCAGCTGTACTTGCTGCAATTTATGCCCTTGCAGTGACAGTTAATTTAGTTTTTAGTAAGGATCATCAGTTTATTATTTAACCTTAAGCCAAGAACTATGATTTTGAGCTCTATTCCTTGGGCTGCTTCTCCCCCAGTCAATGGAAAGCAGTTTTACCATTAGTTTCAGGGTGAACAGAAAGGCCAACATCCATTGGGTCTGAAAATCCCAATTCACGGTGAATTCAGGGAGAAGCTTGTTGCTTGTTCTTGCAGTCATTTATCAGCAAAGGTTTTCCGTCACCAAAACCTATTATTTGCAGGTTTTATCAGCTGTCCTGCCAGGATAAATTCATCTTGTTGGCTATTCCTGTCATTAATTCAACACATCTGCTTTGTTTTATAAAATGTAGTGACCCACAGATGCTGAGGTACGTGTAACATTTGATAGCATCAGGTTGTTTTTAAGAAATGCAGAAAAAAAGCACCAGTGTTCTTTTCTTCCCTCTCCCCCAGAAAACTCAGACGCCTACAGGGATTTCTTATCTCCAAACCCATATACTGCTTTGGAGCCAGGAATGAAAAATACATAGATATTATAATTTTTTTTTTAGTTACACGTGTAAGTAAAGATACCAGTATGTCAGCGGGTATAGTACAGCTTGCCGTGAGTAACACCAAGGTTTGCCTTGGCAGCACCTTCTGAAATGTCCACGATGAAGAATGCAAACGCCAGAAAGACCATATTGCCATTGTAGCATGGTCAGCGTTCCAGGTCAGGAACAGAAATCTTGTTCTCAGTGCAAAGGAATAACAGCAGTGATTGGCCTCCTAAGACAGTCAGGAATTTAAGAGCATTTCTTCTCATCCCCTAAAGCTGCAGATGTTTTGCAAGATGTATATTTGTTTTAAGGTGGTGGTTTTGTGTCTGAAAGTGTTGCTAAGTGCTACCTGACCTGACAATATCAAGGGAATTGCCCTTCATGTAAAGCAAAATATAAGTGAATCCTTTGTGAAAAATATATGGGATTATTTCAAACTGAAAAACAGGATCGTGACAGTTTTTAAGTGGGAATAATGGAAAGTATGAATGCTCCTACTTATTTGCACATGCAAATATTGACAAGACCAAAATCGTAACGTATATTTTGGCTTCTGCTGTTGGTTTGATGTCTTGTGTGCTTTTAATAAACATTCATGGTCCTGTGTTCTCATTAAACGGACAATTTTATGTTCTAGCACTCAGTTGGGAAGGAAGGATGGCAACTGTTATTTTATAATGGAGAAATTTGTTAAGCATCAGTGCACATGGAAAACAGACTTCTCTTTTGGAAAGTATTGACTTTTCAAAATTTGCACAGAATAACGCAAACAACTGAAGAATCTGATGGAAGGATTGGTGTTGCTATCCTGCCTCACCTAAAGGAATACCGTTTCTTTTTCTTTTATGTTTTAGTCTGACTGTAGCCACTTTCTGGTTTACTTGCTATCAATATTCTGCACAGTACTTTGGGAGCTGGAGTTCTCCGAGCGTGTTTGTACCTTCCTCCAGATGTAAGGTGGTTCACGTGTGGGCTGACAGAGCTGTGACCCTTGGTGTAGCTCTGATGGAGTGTTTTCGTTGCTTTTTGATTGGATCTTAGTGACACATCATGGTTTGAAGTACATATTAGTCTGTGTTTGTTGTACCACATAGGACTATGATGAGCAATTTTTCTAATGATAGTAGTTTCAGAAATTCAGCAGCCACAGATCCACATAGATCACTGGGCTTACGCACTCACAAAATCTTTTGTTTAGAGTTATGCCATTTGTGTTTGCAAAAATGTGGAGCAACTCAGTTCACTGCTTTATGAATATACAGGAAAATATGTTGGCTAACTAGATTGTGTAGAGCCGGGGTGCTTCACAGAGGATTAACGAAAACAGTGGGGTTTTATCAGTTACTCTTTGAGGCCCTTCAGGTGAGACAGCTTTTCCTATGCATCATGGATGTGATACTAATGGTAGATTACTTAAGTATTTTTGGAAATTGATGGAGTGTTAGCATTGGCCAACAGTTCTCAACACTCCTTGGACCATCACCTGCTAATTCCTTCCTGGAACAGTGTTCCTACATCAAATACTACCAAGTGGTTTAATTTTCTTTTCGTCTTGCCCCTCTGAAGTGATAGTTGCTGTCAGGAGTCTAGACCTACATCAGATCCTGGTTTAGTCTGAGTGTGTATAAATCTAATATATGTATTTATTTTGAAAGATTCTTGAAAATGTTTCTAGGAAGTGCAGAGCTCTCCACTTTTCTTTCTCTGGGGGAAGTATTCCCTTTCATTACCATAAGAAAATCTTCAGCTCTTCTCCATTACTGTGTCATTTAGTCATTATAGGCAGATGAGTTTATCTTCTAAAAAGTGCCTTAAAGATGTTAAAGTGATAGTATTACAATTTAAAACCCTTTTGACACTGTCTATTCCACTAGAGTACTAAATCTTGTCTTCACATGCGAATGAAAATCAAATAAATCTTTCACTTGCTTGACAGTTGTTCCAAAATATCAGAAAATGCTCACACTTTCATATAGTAATGAATATGTCATCTCAGTGAAGTTCAAAGAGCAAACCTTTTCATGCACATAGACAACATGTACTTTCGAGATCCGTCACTATTTCCTAGACTTTTTGTGGCAAAAAGTTAACAAAGGATTTTGTAGTTACCACACCATTTACCACAGTGTCACTTAACTGATGGCGTTCATTCATATGCTGAAAAAGAAAACTACATTGTCAGAAAAGCCAAAACTTCCGAACTGGTGGACCAGAAACAAGCTGAGAAGCATGGAAGGGCTTTTTTGTCTTCTGTGCGTGATGGTGTAGCTGACGTATGCATGGTGCCGTTTAGGAGGGAAGTAAGAAATGGTCTGTTGATAGATGGTGTCATCTCCAAGTGCTGTAGCTCTAATGAAAGCTGTAGACCAGATGAAGTTTCACAAAAGAAAGATCGTTTCTAGAGCACCACAGACCTGAAAACAGAGCAAAATTTCATGGTTGAAAAGCCATCATCAGGGTTGAAAGTGTCCTCTGTTCTTTTCTTCCAGGTAGACCAAAAGCTCATAACTCTCGTGCTAGTTAATTCTCTAATATGTGGTGAAGATGAGATAGTGGGGGTGTTTTTCACTTTTTCTTCTCCTGTAAATCTCCTGAATTCTGACTTTCCACAGGGTTTTGGGTATGTGCACATGTAATCGGTGCTGTGGACAGCCTAGTCCAAGACCTACAGCTCTGTAATAACAGAGGAACAACTGCTGAGTACAGCTTGCCTTTTTAATTATTGCTTCAATCATGGGTACTCAGCATTTGTAATGACAATTGATGTAATAATCAAGGCATAACTAGGAATCGTTGAGTAGTGCAAAATCCATCACGTTTACTTAGCCTTTGTGACCCTTGGGGAAAAAAAAAACCAACTCATTTTTACTGAATTATTGTATCCATGATAATTAAGGTAAAACTGGATTAGAGGAGGTGACTGCTGATGCCACGTGCAGTCTTCTCTCACCCTGTCTCCCAGGGTAAGAGGACGCCTAGCCAGCGATGGAATGGATATTTTATGGGGTACCTTTAGAGTGAGGGGACTTGATGGGAGGAGGGGTTTCCTCCCTCCATGTGCAGTGCTGTGGGGACGTGCAGGGTCTTCCTGGCCAGGGAGGAGATGTCCCCTGTCAGAGTTGGAGGCAAGGAAGCAGTTTTCAAACTCAAAGCAAGGTCCCTTCTGCCTCTGCTTATCGTCCGTGCAAGGCCGAGCTCCTGCTCTTGCTTAATCTGCACAGTTGTTAATCACACGCATCCCACTCGCCCCAACTCTGGGACCCACCTGCAGCTTTGAACAGGACTTCGGCAAGCTGGCGATCTTCTCTGCATGGAGTTTGCTGAAGCTGCAGCTCAGCCCTGCAGGTTGGTTCCTCTGTTTCTCCCATCCCACGTGTGTAAAATCCTGACCAGACGTGGTTTGCAACATGGTGTAGGGTCCACTGACCTCTCCAGCTCTTCTGTTTGCAGGTTCTAGGCTACAGGTTCCAAAAAATGAAGAGATCTCATTGGGAACTAATACACAAGTGCTATGAACCTGTGTCTGTTATGTCCTTTCTCATTTTCCTGTGGCCTGAATCTATTAGCTGTACAGCAGCGTTTGACTCGCCGTATATTTGTTGTTACTAGTGTGGGGCAACTGAGAAGTGGTTTGGTTTTTAGGCTTGAGAAAGGATGTTGTCTCCCATGAAAGCCCTTCTGGTATCTCTCCACAGGGACAAAAATAAAAGGAAGGGGTCAATGCCTACGGCAGTTGTTTTGTAGCTCTGTTGGATAAAACTGATTACTTACATGGGCAGTGAATTTGCTGTTTGCATTGCTTGTTTGATTTGGGTTGTGTTGTATGAACTGAAACAAAAACCACATCCAGACTGCTTTGGAGTGAAAGAATTCTGTTATCAGTTCAATCTGTTTTCCTTGTTGTTGTTTCCATGTAATGAAAAGATAAATATGCAAACATATTTACTTCATTAATTTTAAACAGTGCCAGGAAAAAGGCTCTGTCTAGGGATGGTGGGAAAATATTGTGAACATTAGCTCTACATATTTTGCTTTTAGTCAACTCTGTTAATTAGGATCAAAGTACTTCAGTTTTTAAAAGTTCTCTCTGCTTCTTCCCACACATTTCCATATTTTAGGAAGATGCTGTTAACTAAGTCTGAGATTGTCAGTAAAGCCCATGGGTTCCTGTACTAGTAGCTGGGTACCAAGACCCCCGAGCCTCCAAAAATGGTAGAATTAGCTGTGGAGTGAGGTGAGGTTGGGCCGCCTGTCCCTTGGGGTGGCCATGGGAATGGGAATGAGGCAACCGTTTTCTTCCCACCCATCCTCCGTGTAAGTTCTCTTCTATGGGATGGCTGTGTGTGGTTTTATCTTTGCTCTGATAAGACAAGCGCTGTCAGATAGCTGCTCTTGTAGATGTGAAAACACCTCTTCTGTAATTAGCAAGAGGATACTTTCAAGAAGAAGTTAAAAATTAATAATAAACTGGGTTGGTGCTTTCCACCAGTAGATAGCAGTTTTCTAAATGAGCTCAGTACCAAATGAAGTCTGTAACATTGTCATTGTCATAAAGGAAACTGAGGCACGGAAAGGTGATGTGCGGTCCCTCAACTCCCCAGCAGGCTGGGAGCTCAGCTGCCACACCAGAAGCATCACGCTTGGAGGTGCTAACGCTGTGTTTCATCTGGCTTTTCTCTCAAGCATGAAGACATTTCAATTTTAAGCAGGCACATAATTATAGAAGGATGTTGAGTCAGCTTAAAAATCATGCTGAGATAAATAATTTACCTTTATTTGCACTGATAACACTTAAAATTCTAAATACTATTTTTCCTGTGTTTGGAGGGGATTTATGAGTGAATGTTGCTTTTCCTTGGTTCAGATGTGAGGCTAACTAGTTTCATGCTTTGATATACATTTTACTTCCCAGTTATCGTGCATTAAAAGACCACGGCATTGGGATTTAAAACACTGTTTTCCACATTCATTGCTGGATCTCTGGTGTTCAGACTATTAGTCAAGGCTTGTTAGAGTTTTGTTCTTAACGGCAAATGTTGTGTAACTTGATAAATCTGACACAGAATTCTATACAATGGGCATAGATCTGGCCTAATTCAATCACGCTGGAAAAATGGCAGGAGGTTTATTTTGCTCCCGTTGCAGAAGCTCTTTTCCCTCTGCTGCAAAGCCCTTGGCACTCTGCTGGTCCATTCTCAGTGAGACAAAATTGCCTTGTAATGACATCAATGACAGTTGGGTGACTTATTGTGTCTATCAAATTCACATTTCCCCGACTTCGGTGACTGACCGCAGCCTATCAGGATGGGTCATGGACGAAGGACCGTTACTACGTAACTCTAGGTACCTTGGAGCGGAATCAGTCTCATTATTTTTTGTTCTTCCAGAAAGTGGACCGGGTCTGTAGCTGGGCGGTAACACAAACCCTACCCCAGGCTCTCACTGCTCTGCACTCGCTTCCTCAACTTACATGCTTCTGGCTGCAAACCCCTTGCTGCACCAGTGGAGAGACAAAGGCACAGACAGGCTTTTGCTTCGAACACGATGGAAAGAGTCTGGCTTTGGTGCCAGGAATTGTCCTCTTTTGCATCTCTTCACATTTGTTTGAACTGGTCACGTGTTCTGCTTTACAAATGGCTGACGGTATTGTCCCCTGCCTTTCTTGGGACACTTGCTGGTGATCTAATCTGGCTGGACACATGTAGCAGCTACCAGCCTTCTCTTCTCTTGTTCTCACTTCTAATACCCGTCTTGGACATAGCTGCTGATACAAAGGAGTGGTGTTTGCTGGGGTGTTTTGGTGGGGAAGTGTGTTTAGTGACTGATAGGGAGATGATATTCTTGCAAAGTGCACAGTTATTAACTCTTCAATAAAATTCAGAATTAATCCATTTCTGTCTTTGGGTTCAGTTTAATGGGGGGCCTGTAATGGGCTGGTCTGTGGCATTAACCGTTGCAGTTCTCTGCAGTGAAGCTGGGATGCATTTGTATTCAGGCAGAGGATTTCTAGGTGCTGAGGGAGATATGAGGCTGATTCAACCTGCATTATAAGCAGCGGGCCATGCGTGCATGTCTTCCATCCGCATCTCGCTTGTGCATTCTCCTCTGCTCCTGGGTCACTGGTCTGGAGAGTGCAGCCGAGGCTTCCCAGCAGAGATGCGGTCCCGGCTGACAGGACACTGAGCGATCAGGAGCCACGGGGCCAAATCTCAGTGCTGTCTTTGCTTGGCTGCTTGATTTTAGGAAAATAACCTCCCTTCCTCTGTGTGCCTTTGTGCTTGTCTTTTTTTAATAAGTAGGAACGCTGTTGTTTGGTTCTTCTATAAAGTGTATTGAATTCCAGAGTTCATGTTCTATTTAAGGGCTTGCTATTACTTGTTATTTCACCAAAGTGTAAACAAAAAGATTGAGCTATTTAGTGCTTGATGATTGGTAGCAGAACTGTGGAAGAATACCTTTAGGTTGAAGCAATAAAAGAATAATTGCATATTGCATGTTTCTAACTAATAAAAATTAGAGCTGTGGTTTCTAATCCTCAGCCAGATCTCGCCTGTTTCCATTAATAAAAGCTTCTATCACAGAACAATATTTTGTTTTATTTTTCTGTTTGTTTATTTTTAAAGAAGACATGAAGATGGATGAGGAGTGAGGACAGCATTGTATTCCTCCTATGTTTGTCAGCTCATGTCTTTCTACAAATATCAGAATGAAAAGGCAGAATGAGAAGCACCAGTTGCAGGAGGGTCATCACTCAGTCCGCCTAACAGGGGCTGGGTGGTCAGCCCGTGCCTTCTGAGCACTTCAAGCGCAGTGAATTGCAGTGTACAACGGTCCATTGGTTTGGGGGTGGCCATGGATGCCAGGAGTAATCCAAACCCCCAGCAAGGAGAGAGGAGTTAGCAGGGGAGGGGGGCTGGCTGCGGAGGCTGGCATGTTTGGGCTGTCTCCATGCACAAAGGAGCAGTAGGACACTTCGTACCTCTGCAGTGCTGATGGGACGTGTCTCGTGGCATGTGGTGGTCAGTACATACTTCAGAGGTTGCAAAGCTTAGTTGTGGACAGTGGCACATAAAAAGTCTGGTTGCTTAGTACCAAGACCTCCGTTGGAAACCATTGCCTCTATGTGGACCTCATGAGCAAGGTGTGAAGCTGTAGGCACCAGTTGGAAATTAGGAGCTGAGGAGTGGGGTAGTGAGGGGGCTGGGCAAGTGAACTAGCTCACCGGTTCAGCTGTGCTTAGGGAATTATCTTCACTCATGTGTGAAGAAGGATCTCAAAATCCCGCTGAGGAGGAGATACAGTCCCTGGCTGCAGAAACTCCTGTGGCTTTTAGCGGCACAGCTCACGAGGCTGCAGTGTTTATGGAGAGAATGAGGAGTGAGCCACGCTCCTGGGGCTGGTGAGCACACAGGTCCAAAAGGGCAGAGTATGGTACAACTGGATCACCAGGATCACAAGCTTTTTTATTATTTTTGTTGGCGGTGGTTGAGCAGATGAGTAGATTGCTGCTATGTGTCCTTTACTTAAGAGAAGCATCCTGCTGGTCTAAAACTAATGAGATTTTAGAGCTGGTCTGAACGGACAGCTCATCTTGGCAGACTGGAAGCTGTGATCTGAATTGCACTGGTTTAGGTTTAAGTCTCCCATAGCACAACTTTGCAGTGGTCATTAAAATGAAATAGTTGAAAATAGAATAAATTGCATCAAGTGGCTCCTTTGATGTCAGTTGGCTGCATGTCTGAGCCTGGCTCACGTTAACAGCTTAGTGTCAGGAGGAGCAGACCAGAAGAAGGCGACATTCCTGTGGGGCCATGGATGGAGATGCTTCCCGTGTGTAATGAAATGAGTTGTGGCTGTGCCTGTCGTTTTCTCAGATGCTTGGTTTATTCTTCTATTTGTTTATTTTTAAAGAAGACATGAGGATGGGTGAGGAGTGAGGACAGCTTTGTATTCCTCCTATGTTTGTCAGCTCATGTCTTTCTAAAAATGCCAGACTTAAATTTTAATGTTTCGGTATTGCGGGAAAAAATTGTATCCTGATCATTTTGTCTTCAGGATTTCCCCTAGAGTTTGCATCACCTAATTTTGATTTAAACAGCTTCTTTTCTTAGGCCAGTAAAGAAATAGCCAAGACCAGAATTACAGCTGTGGTAAATCTGAACAGCTCTACGGGGAGCAGCCAAGCAGTAGGGTGTTAGTGTGGATGGTGTCCGGTGTACCCCAGTCCTGCCAGACCATAAAGCCAGACATCATTTTGCAATCCTAGAACACTGAATCAACGCTAGGAAAATGACGTAAGGCACAGGAAGGTACAAACCTCCCTCCTGCCACAGGCATTTGTAGGAGTTCCTTTGGGGTCTTGGGAATTTCCAGAGAACCGTCTCTAGGCTGAGTGCCCCCTTGCTCTCATGCTCTCTGAACGTTTCCAGCGATTCCATCTTCTTCTGTCCCAAACCAGCATTGTTGTGTTTAGGACTCAGCTCTTTCAAAGGGAAACCCAGTTGCTTATGGTCCATCACTTGGGGCTGTATCAGTGCAGATTTCTCCTTCCCTCACACTTGTGTAAATCTGCATGGCTGCACCGACAGCAAGGCCACATCTACTCCTGAGCCTAATGGCATCGCTTTACATCCAGATATCAATTTCTATATCACTGGTGTCAGTTTTCCTTATGTTAAAGAAACATTAAGCACCATCAACATAATCTTACATGTCACTGGCAGCGAACATACTTCAGAGGTGCCTCAGCTGAGTGCAACGTGAGCTGCCCTCCAGCTACGCAGAACAAAAGGTTGTGTGTTAACAATATTAATGGCTGCACGCAACCAGTGCAGATGAAATCAGGCTTACTTTTCATCAGTCTTCAGGGGTTTCATGTGCTGAGGCTATTTGTTTATAGCGGAGGCCAGGTTGTGCCAGAATTTATTAAGTACTGGAGAACTGATCAGTCCTTTTTTTTACGTATTCCTAACATGAGAAAAAGAGACTCTCCATGGTGAGGAAACAACCCTGAAATGATACTTTGCAGAACATCTCTGCAGTCTGCGGGAGGCGGGGATACAGCAATAAACACCATGATGAAACTGTGAAAGATCCTTTTAGCATCATTGATTCTACTTCCATCTATAAACATCAAAGCTAAACGCTGCCCGTGTGGTGCTCCAGGGGAATGTTCCTGCTCTTCAGGGGGCTGTGTGTCTCGAGAGGGTGAGAAAGGGATTTTCAGGTATGAGTAAATACAACATCTCATAATTTGCTTGTGGGTTGTATACTGGTAAAATATTGGTCATTGACCGCTTGGGTGAACCTCTTCTCCGATTCAGTGCAGCAAGCACTGGTTGCTCTAATAGAAAGGTTTATTCCTTTAGGAAGGTTGACTTCTCGCTCTTCTGTGATTGTTAAAAGTGTCATTTATTGTGTATCAACTAGAATCTGCTTAACTGTGATACTTTATGGGGCATATCTTTTAAAGATTATTTTTATTATACCAATCCATGGAGAATTTTAAAAATGAGGTTTTAATTTTGTGACACTTTAAGTATTTTCATGCTTCTGCTCTTGCAAAACAAACAGAAAACTCAGATTGAAATGTACAAGTGTGCCAGAAGTCCAAGCAAAACTTTCAATTCTGAGCTTTTTCAAAACTAGACCCTTTCAAGATCTATATTCAGTATACTTTAATTTGTCAGTAAAAATATTGCTGTTCAGAGGAGGTCACTAGAATACATGCATCCAGACATGCTACGTGAAAACAAGAAGGAGTATCAAAACATTGTGGGTTGGTTTAATTTGTCGTTGTGTTTTGTTGTTACGATTATAATAATTCTGCAATCTTATCTGCCTGGGCTCAGTACCAGAAGAACTCGTTTAAATTTTAGGCTTGGTTTATACAGGGCGGGTTAAGTGCTCTGTTCCTAAGCTGAATGAATATGAAGAAAAAAGCAGTGCATAACAATGCACGTAGTTGATGACAGTTTCCAGATGACAGCGAATAATGCTTTCCAGAATTCTGCCTCACTCGTGTACTTTTGTGTAGTACCCAGAACAAAGCAAGGTTTGGGGTTGGACTACATGACCTTTGAAGGTCACTTCCAACCCAAAGCATTCTGTGATTCTCTCCAAGGATGCTCATGTGTATTTCTTTTCTATCAAGAGTACGGATGCGAACGACCAGCTCGCAGATGAAGCAATGGACTGAGATCTTCCTCTCTTTGAGATGTTTGTCTGAACTACATTGATCAGGCTTTTATAATTCTGTGATTCTCTCCAAGGATGCTCATGTGTATTTCTTTTCTATCAAGAGTACGGATGCGAACGACCAGCTCGCAGATGAAGCAATGGACTGAGATCTTCCTCTCTTTGAGATGTTTGTCTGAACTACATTGATTAGGCTTTTATACCTTTATACCTATTTTATACCTTTTATACCTTTTATACCTATTTCTTCCTTTTGTGTCCTGAAATAAATAGTGATGTAAGTATCAAATTAGAGTCTGAGAGAAGCTGGGAACAAACCAGTTGTGCTGCCAGGCAGCTTCAAAGGGTGAAGTTGTTTTTTACCTCCTTCTGCAACACAGAATCTTGTGGATGTGGGCTCCAACTGTTTTTCTCTGAAGTCACGTTTTTTACTTTAAGATTGCCTCTGTGTTTGTTTTCCTCCCTTCATTCCTTTCTGTAGAGTCTTGGCCAACTCCAGGACTACATGGTGAGCATTAGCATTTTGGCAGGCGGCTGCGAGTGCAGAGGCCCATGTGTTATCTGTGGCACCGCAGCCATCGGTGGTCTGAGGGGGTGCTTCAGGGATGCTGAGTACAGGACTTGGAGAGAAAAATCTCAAGGGATTTTTTGAGAACTAGATTGCATTCACTTAACGAGTGATCGAATATGCATGGGGGAAAATGACTTATAAATCACTCTATCCTGCTCCAAATTATTTTTAAGAAATATTAACTTAAATCCTAGCAATGTTCTAAGCTGTCTTTTAGGAAGCGCATGGAAATCTCAAGGGATTTTTTGAGAACTAGATTGCATTCACTTAACGAGTGATCAAATATGCATGGGGGAAATGACTTATAAATCACTGTATCCTGCTTAGAACTAGATTGCATTCACTTAACGAGTGATCGAATATGCATGGGGGAAAATGACTTATAAATCACTCTATCCTGCTCCAAATTATTTTTAAGAAATATTAACTTAAATCCTAGCAATGTTCTAAGCTGTCTTTTAGGAAGCGCATGGGACAGTAAAGAATGAACTTTCATTTTCACCTACTCAAGGTGATGAAGGGGAAATGACTTATAAATCACTGTATCCTGCTTCAAATTATTTTTAAGAAATATTAACTTAAATCCTAGCAATGTTCTAAGCTGTCTTTTAGGAAGCGCATGGGACAGTAAAGAATGAACTTTCATTTTCACCTACTCAAGGTGATGAATTGGACCCTTTTTTTCCTTAATGTCCCACATCCTGCTGCCATTAAGGACAATGACAAACTGCTATTGACTGAAATGGGAGAATGGCTCAGCCTTTTATCAAGACTAAATTCTAATTAAGCCTGAAAAATAGGTCTTCAGCTTAACTGTACTTTGCACTGAGGTTATCCCACCTGGCCTGCACAGATTTGCACTGTGCATACTCAAATCTTTTGTTGCTGCTTGAATTTTCACCAGCTTTGTCCCTCTACTGAGGCACCTCCCATTGCTCTGGGATGCTGAGCAGTGGTTCTTGCTGAAAAAGTGGGGGAAGATGAGGATGCTCCCTCCCAGGAGGTGCCAGCTGATCACCGGGAGAGCACTGGGGGTGCAGCATCCTTCACCTCTCCCGCAGTCATGTCAATTGTGCTCATGTTTGCCTAACAGAACCGAAGTGAAGTGCCTCCTGTCCTCTCCTCAGGACTAAAGCTGACCCTACAGCTCTCAAGCGGATGTGCTTGACCCTGTCCAGGCCGTGTACAGAGCACAGAGTGCTGCCCCGGCTGCTCACACAGTTCTCTGAGCAGCAGCTGTGGGGCTGATGGCAGTACAGACTGCCCTTACCCTGGATCGTACTTCCATATGGGATGAGGGACAGCGATGTGCCGAGCTTATTAAATACGCTGGAATGCAATCCCAAAATGACCTAAATCCTGCCTCCCGCTTCCTCTCACCTTTCAGGCAAGAGAGGTAATGAGCGAGCAGAGATGAGTGGAGGGGTAGTACCAAGCCTTCCCCACTCAGTCAGGAGCAAATTAAAGATAACAGCTTATTGCTGAGGCTGGAAATTGCTGGCAGGCAGAGGAACAGCTTTACCTTTCAGGATTGCCGAAGGCCCTGCTCCCTCCCTGCCCCTCCACTTCATGGGTTTGTCTTTCATTTATAACCCCCTTTCCAAAAGCTTTCCACGCTTCAGTCTTACCTTTGTTGAGATGTTTCTTACTGCCTACAGTCACATTTAGGCCAGTGGTGCTGATTAAAGCTTCGTTTGCTTTCGGGTAGTGCCAGCCTACAGCACTATGAATGGCAGAGGAAGCATGAGGTTTGTTTCTTTATTATTCTTTTTTCTCCCTTTACCTTTTATTCTCTTCTCTCTTTTCTTAAGCCTCTGAGGAATTTCGGAAGTGAGTTCCAACTTTTCTTTGAGAGCCATAAAAACACTGAGCTCCTTTCCCCTTCTAGAAGAGGAAGGAGGTTTTATGGGGTTTTGCGTTTGTGTGTGATGACTCCAGGAGCCAGGATTTTAAGCTAACTACACAACCGGGTGATGTTATGCCACAATTTGTTTCTATTAACCCATTTTTGGACAAACCTGCTTTTTTAAAAGCATTAAATATCTTATCAGTGTTTACCTTTGGTGTATTTGGACGACTTAGCTAACTCCTAGTTAAGTGTGAATGCTGGCTGAAGTGGGCAGCTATCAGCAGTCAGCAAGATTGTTTGGAGAACTCTTGCAATTAACTGCGCTACTTTGTGAAGGGAGAGTTTAGATAACCAAGAGAAACAGCATTTATAGGCTATAGATATATATGTGTGTGTGTATTTTTAGCACTCCTCCATATACAGACTTGCTTCCTCTGTTGGAGTGGAGGGAAAAGGGCACCGTTAGGACTAAGGATACTTTGTGGAGCAGCGGGGAGAGAGAAGGGCTTAGTCCTTCTCCCCTTTGTGTGATGATAGAAAAGCCGTTTGATTTCTCTAAACGTTTCTTCGTGTTTAACCCCGTGGATCCCCCTCATTTAAGAGGCGTATGGCTCTTGGGTGCGGTTTCCACCAGGCTTGCTCCCCGCTCCCAAGGATGACAGACAGTGTGGCTGTCTGCCACCTTATTAGAGCTTTATATGAGTGTGTGTCTGAATTTATTTCTGTATGTGTATTTTAAGATGCTTCATGGTGGGGAAAGGAGGAGGAAAAAAAGGCTTGTGACATTTTCATTTTTAAAGCAAGAAAATTGAAAATCCCTGGCTTTGTACAGAACAAGGCTGTGGTCAGCGTCTCTCTCCTGGACTGTATCAGCCTTCATCCAGGGTATCTGACTGATGCTTTGTGCTTATTGGATGTCTGAATGACACTTCATTTCAAAGAGACAATTCATTTTCAGAACTAAGTTGATTTGGAAGATACTACCCATCTTCAGGTCTTTGCATTTGGCTTTTTTTTTCCCCCTCCTTGAGCAGAGGGAAAAAAAGGAGGCTTTTCCCTTTAAACCTATTCTTAGGCTTTGCCTTTTTAACCCAGATCTGGGCACCTTACTCGGTTGAAGCGAGCGGTCCAGTCGGCGTTGGCCCGCGCTGCTGCTCATCAGGATCATGTGGTTTGCGCCGTGGGTGCTGTGAGAGCTGTGTTTATCCAGGGCCATGTGGAGGTGGGCGGGTGCCTACCCGGGGACAGGGGGACAGGAGAAGCCGGACTCGCGCAGCAGCCACGCCGTGAATAGCCCACATTGACTGAACTGTCTAACCGGACTAATTTGCTGTGCCTGTGGGCTTGATAAAAGAAGCAGCTGCTGGTAAGGGCTTGCTCAGATGCATGTAGATGAGACCGTGGACTGCCAGAAGGATCCAAGCAGATATTTTTTCTTCCTTGCTGCATTTCTTCCGGAACCCCTACCTCTGGCTCCCGTGAAGTTACGCTGATCAGGTAAACTGTTTTAGCTCTTTGCTGCCTTTCGTGCTTGCTGGCCAGCGTGCCTGCCGGCTGGAGGGATAGCTGAATGAACGGGCTGTGCTGCAGGGTGGCAGGAACAGCTCCCTTTAGAGCAGACACACATTTTCCCTGCTCCCTGCAAGCTGGCAGTCGTGAGGCTTTGAAAATTGTGCAGCCATGTTACACAGGCACAATTATTTCCCTTCCTCCCCCTCTCTTCCCCATTTAATTTTGCCGTGATCTAAATAAGGCTAAGTCTGGTATTTCTCGTTTGCATCTGTCGATGCACCAGCCAGCCATGTTTTTCATATGATTATGTACACTGTGCGGGTCTTGGGAATGCAAAGATGTTCGCTGTCCTTTTGGTGTGAGGCTCTTTACTCCTTCTGGGGAAAAAAAAATAATCAGAGAATATCTGTAGTATGCTGCATGGATTTTTGTGAGCACTGGGAAAGCGGGATGAAGGGCTTATTTGGAAGCAGAGAGATGGGGGAGCTGAAGGCTCCCCTCATACCCTCACCCACCGACTTTGATTGCTTGTATTAAAATAGGTATTGCCCCATATTATCTCCCCCAGTCACTACCCCTTCCCACGTTTGCATCTGTTTTTTAAGTGTGGATTGAATAAAGCTATGGCTCAGCTGGAGAAAACGAAGAAGAAAAAAGGATGAAAAGGATGGCCTTTTGTGTTGAGATCTTTTGTGCAGCTCACCCACCCCCCTACAGCTTCCTGGGGTAGTACCAGCAGCCTTTAGTTTAACTGGCTGCTGCCTGCACAAACAGCCTTGCAGAATTTGAGGGGGGAGAGAGTGGGAGCTCAGATGTGTCTCCTTGCAGTGTGAGAGAGATGTTAAATGGGATTGAGAATCTGCAGACTGGAAAATGCTGCACAATTTAACGGAAGGGGTATTACCTGCAGGGATTAACCCTATTTACGGACAATCTCTTCTCTTTCTGCCTCTTCGCTTTGCACTTGCTGTGTAATAGCTGTTGAGTTTCTGCAGGAAGAGCCTGGGTGCTTTGGGGCACAGCAGTGATTTTACCTGACACGTTTAAGAAATGCCCTGTAAATGCCTTAAAACCTGAGAGTTTCACTTCTCAAAGGAAGCGTTAGAAGGTGGAGGTGTCCCTCCCTGCAAGACGCATTAATCGGCAGGTTACATCTTGTGAACTGCAAGTGAGTTTAGAATTTGCCTGCTGTGAGTATTTTGCCATTTTTCCCCCCCTGAAGCGCTCCCATCCCAAATGTACCTTTGCACAATTGTTCCTCTAAGTATTGCTTTTTCTGTGGTCAAGGATGGTTAGCTGTTGTGGCGTTTATGGTTCCTGTGGTCTCTGAAAGAGCCCTGGCATCGCTTTTTGCATGAGAAAGTGCTCATTTATCCCCACGTACGCGTATAGACAGACACATATCCTGGCTAAATGGGGGAGATTTTAGGCTGGTCCTTGCCTGCATTGAAGAGCGGAGCTTCTCTTTAATATTAGACCTTAATTTTGGACTTCACTGGTTTGCAGACCTAGGGGGGCACAGTGCCTTGAGCACACTCACCCACTGGGGACCGGAGCACTTAATACAATGGTCGTTGTATTGCTTTGCTGTCCCTGGAACTTGAGCCCCTCGTCTATGCAAACGTATGCCTGAATATATACATTCGGCTTCACAGCATCTTACAGGCCGATTGCTGTTGTCCCCCCAGTCAGAATTGAGCATCTTGCAAATAACAGTGTGCCAATAATAGCTCTACTTGAGTTTATAGATGTATCTGAGACCTGATTTTCCTTATCTCCCTGTAAAGACTGTAATAAGGCTTGCAACTGGGTAGCTTTGGACTCATGTCATCCATCCTTTTGCAAAAAATTGTTGTCATCAATGGGTCGTCATCATGCAAATTTTCACAAAGTTTCAGAGGGTAGTGGAGTGGATCCAGACTGTTCTTAGAGGGATCCAAGCCCTAGCCCAGCAGCCTGAGCTTTGTTGTTCTTCAGGATGTTGCTGCCTGATTAATCCCTTTTCTTGTGCAGAGATTGGCTATTGTCGATGTGAATTATGGGGTGGATGAGCATGTCATCTGTTGCTTTTAGTGGTACGCGCCATAAAATACTTATACAGACAGTTCGAATAAGCTGAAATAAGATGAATTTGAAGGCATGAAAACAGTAAAAATTGTGAAACTTCAAGTTGCATTTGGACTGTCTCACCAGAGGGGGATGCTTTGTTGGGGATTCGGATGCCTCTAGTAGAATCAGCACATGAAAGCGTATGTCTGCCTCAGTTGTCAGTAGGGTCAGAAAAATTCAACAAAAATTAAACAGCAGCAGCAAGTCTATGGGATAGAAAGTCTCTTTTAAATTCCTTATTTCTGGGTAAATTTGCAGCTATGGCTTTTATCTGCTTTTTTTAACCTTTGTTTTTCTCCAGGATGAAAGCAGATGAACCTAGAAAGCAAACAATGAGGTGAACTGTACATAGAATATTGCCAATCGAAAGTGTAAAACACAAAATTATTTAAGACCTCTTTTCCTTTATCATTTGCCTTGCGGGAATAATTAGAACTAGGAACCAGATTTCAGAGAGAGGAGTAATTTTCAACTTGACATCTCTTTTAAGTCCTCATTGCTTTGCTTGCCAGCGACTGGTGTCTGAAATAGATACACGATAGGAAAGGCACAGTTTGTAATACAAGGTGCTGTTTTTCAGCTGTCCCTTCACAACGTATTTAAGATACTGGTCTTCATGTGTCTTCTGAGGTTTCATAGTACGCTGAGATTGTCATATTATTTTCTTAGGTTTCATTGTAAAAAGGAAAGACAAAGCTTTTCAAGATATCGGATAGTAATAAGTAAATAAAAAACAAATAAACCCTCCATGCTACTGCCTATAAAGAGTTTCACCCACGATGATGATCTGCTGTATAGGTTGTCACTCTGCTTAAATTCCACAGCAGAACTGTGACACCATCTGTTCCCTTTCACTGTGTGCAAAAAATGGTTTCCTTTCATTAGCATTAAGCTGCATAAAGAGACTGGAGATCTAGAAATACCCCAGTCTTTCACTGACACATACCTTTTAAGACAGCGTTCATTGCAAGCATCACTCGTATTCCTGAGAGAGAATGGGAGTTTTTCAGTAATGTGCTATTAAAGGTCTTTGAATAGCAGGAAGAAATAATCACCCCATCCATACATTGCAGTGAAACCAGAAAGCTTTCTGAGATGTGTTAAGACAATGTTGATTTTGATTCCGAACAGCCGTCTTTGCATTCCCTGAAGGCAGTAGTACAGTGTTGGTATGGTACCTGGGCCTCTTCGGTGCCTCTGCGATGCCACGACTGCCTGGACGGGGGACTGACCCACCATGCCTGTCCTCAGCGACTGTCCAATTTTTACTGTCCTCTTTTCACTAAAAAATGAAATCAGGGACCTCTGCAAAGTCCTAGGATGGACCTCAGTTGTAGAGCTGTGCTTAAAATTATGCATTTTGCTTTCATTGTCTCTTTTCATTGATCACGCAGTGTTTTAATGTCATTTTAATGCTAGCGCGCTGAACTGTTAGTGATGCCACAGAGATGTGCATCCAGCAGTGCCCTGTTGCAGGCTTGTCTTCTGTCTGCTCTGTTAGGATGACTTGGTAAACAAATGCAAGGCAGGTGAAATCAGCATCATTCTTCTCTGAAATACTATCTATATGGAAATATGGGGTGCCATTCTTTTCCCTTTAAAAGTTGAAAAGCACTTTCAGTTCCTGTTTAAGGGCTGCTCCCTCTGCATTACATGAAGCAATAAGAGAGGTCAGCCAATGCTGTCCTGCGGGAATGAAACCTCTTTTTGATGTCGTTCTACAAAGCTGTTGCAAATAACATTGGAGATGCAGCGAACGTAGAGCAAAACAAGCCACCAGAATTACACCGCATACCCAGTGGATCGTAATCATAAAATATTAATCAGGCACTGCAGATCTGAGTTGTCATCTCCTCATGAAACAAGGCACGTTGTCCCACTCCACCCCTTCCTCCCGAAGGTCTCAGAATTAAAATATTTGTTCGTTGTGATTGGTAAAGGCACCTGCCCGAGCACTTGTTGGCAGGGATAGTCTCTCAGCGCTTTTGGATCAGGTTTAATGATCCAATTTAGGAGCTTGATAAGCACAAGCCTATCCTGAGGACTGGAGGGAGGACAGCATAGTCAATTTAAGTTTGTGGTAGCTGGTGAAATTTATTTTGCTTGGATATGACTCTGTTGTGCCGTAACTTGAAAAGTGCGTTTGCCCAGTTACCTTTTAGTAGCTCCTTTTTCCTTGAAACCTTGTTAGTTCTTCTCATTTCTCTGCTTCAGCAGTGAGAAGAGCTGTGTTGCTCGGGTGCATTTTTAAACTTCGGTTCTGGTGACATCTCCCATTTCAAACCAATTTAATACCGCCACAGCTTTTTCTCTATGAGCTGACAGGCTGGGATGAATGAGTTGTCGAGATACAAGAACTTTGCTTGCCACGCAGTCACAGGAAGTGCTTCTTTGAGAAGAAATGCTCTTTCTCAGATTTGGTGCTGTCAGAGCAGCTGATCGTTTCTCACTCTCCCATTTAGGGAGGGCCTGCTAGTTCCTGGTTGGAAGATCAGCATGTCCTGAAGATGAAATATGGTTTGGCTGGTGAGTTTATCTATATAAAGAGATACTTAGGTCAGTGGGATGCTGCTGGGCATAGCCTGTGCGCTTAGAGCATACTGGCCTGGGCATTTCTCCACCAGGGACTTCCCTCCACCCAAGCAGTAATTTTCATAAAATGCGTTGGAGATTAATAACGGAAATTTTTTATTGGTGCAAAATGAAGTGTCTGATTTTACCGCTCTCAGATTGACTGGGGAGAAGTTGACTACAGAAATATTGTGATAATGGTGAAAGAGAAAGCAGATTTCTGTAACTGTCTACGGTATTGAAGTGCCAGGAGCAATAGTAACCCTTTGAAAAGAAGTTCTGGTTTGGGGAATTGCTCCTCCTGAATTCTTGCCTAAATCACCTTGCTTCAAGTCGCAGTTCTTAAAATCTGAAATATGATTTGTACGCAGCAATTTGCGATCCAGTGTATGAGGAACTGATTGAAGATATAGAAAGAGGACACAGGACTTGGGATTTGAGATGTTGGGCTGCAGTGCTTGGTCATCACTGTGCAAAGTTATGCCTCTCCTCCACCACCCTGTCCCAGTGCGGAAATCCCAGTGATAAGCCTGGAGGGCAGTCGAGCTTTGTGGTCGAGTGTGTGAGCAAGCTGCATCTCTCCACATCGGTGATGGGTGGGTGACCCAGCAGTGATCCCCCAAAAGGGTGGATAGTAGAAAGAGGCCTGAGAAGGTATAAAGCCATGACGCTGAAATGTACTGAATATCCCTAGATCGTACACAGGAAAGAATCAGATTTTCCCCTTCCCCCAGCTAGCGTGTGTGGTGTTGTGTCTTGCAGATGTATTGAAAATCTGCGTTAGAGCTGTGAGCAATTAACACATTTCCCGAGGACACATGGAGAGAAACTGAACTTGCATGTGATCTAGCGCAGTTCTGCCTTAATAGATCTTGGCTATGCCTATGATTTAAAATTACTTTACTGACACACAACCATATTTAAACTCTAGTGGTGGTCTGGAACTGTGGAGATGGTTCGTGATGCCAGCACAGGCTGCTTACCCTCCTGTATTTGGGTAAGGAGCTGGGATGCTGTGAATCTTCCCATTGAAATGGATTCAGACTTTGACTTGAATTCAGACTGGCAGTCTTCACCTTGGCAAATGTACTTTGCCTTCTCTTTAAGGAGATGCCTTCAGAGGAAAAAAAAAAAATAAGTAATGAGTAGAGTTGAATGGGAACAGTTTTCTTTCCTACAAAATATTTTAAGATATCTGGAACAAGAATGTTTTTGTAAGTTCAAGACCCATTGCATTTCTTGTTGAAGAGAAATGAGACACAAATGAAAAATTACCCTCATTGCAGCCAACACGCACGCTGGGGAGAGCACGGGAGATCTCCCTTCAATAAACTGGTTTAGTGCTTTCACTCTTCTCCTGGAACACGGAAAGCACGTCCAGTTCCTGCACTGCTCAGTGGAGACCGGCTGCATACAGAGAGGAGAAGGACCAGGTTACCATCTGCACGAGGAGGGAAACTGGAGGCAATGGGGACTTTTGGAGAAGAGGAGAGGGTGGAGATGAAAAGCAGTAGAGCAGTGGTTATGATCTGGGGGAGGTTTTTCAGGTAGTGTGGCTTGGACGATGAATAGACACTGGGCTTTTCGGAGGAAGGCTCCCAGCCTTAAGCTTCAGAGATTTGAGCTTGGTTTGAGCTTAACATTGTGTGATCTAAGCATAACATCATGCACATAAAACTGCGTGCTCTGAACTTTTCTCTGTAATTAGAGCTCCTGATACCCTCTTGGATGCTGTGCGTACACTAAGACCTCATTCCAAACACTTGAGCACAGATTTTAGTACTGTGCTGGATCGGGGCCACCGTGATAAATACAAATGTTAATGATTTTCCAGGCTCATACTTAAAATTCAGTGGTTGAAGTTTGCAAACTGATTGTGCAGATTGCCAAATTAGGTCCAATTACTGAAATTTAGATGAGCTTTGCATAAAACATACAAATGTGCTCAATGCAGTATTCTGCTTAGGTCTGTGATTTCATTTCAGCAGGCTTATAGTTGCGTGAATTCATTAAAATTGGTTTCATTTCTTTTTTTTCCCAAGCATCGCTTCAAAAAAATGGTATTTAAGCTGGGGAAAAATAGTAAAGAACAGGCTTGTAATTATAAATGAAGCTATATGAAGTCATGCAGCACCGTTGTGGTTCATTTTGTCAAAGAAGGAACTTGAGAGCTTGTTACTGAGCCCAAAGTTTAAACTGTTCACTCTCTGTCAAAGGTTTCTAGTATATCAGTCAATTAAACGAGCCTTTCTGCTGTATGGTTATCCAGTCTCTGTGGTCCACTTGTGGATTGGTGGGCGAGAAAAACACTTCCACCTCATCAGGACTGCTCTTGTTTTGTATTCTAATTAGCATTTATTTTTCTTATTAAAAGTAATAACTTGGACAAGGAAGTGCTGCTCCTCTTCTGTTTGTTAATCCTTTAGAAAAAAAAAAAGCGAGATGTCTCTCAGCCTGAACAAATGAGAAAATGTCCATACAGAGTAAAGGCTGTAATGAGGTTCTTACCTCGCTCTAAAACCACCCAACCCTTTCAAAAAGGTGACGGTCTGGCATCTCCTGGAGCATGAAGACGTGCCTTCTTACCTTTATTAATGACTGTTTAGTGCGGTGTAAGGTACCCAAGCATCAATATTTATGTTTAGATAGAGGTAGCATTTAATGCTCCGGTAAGTTATGGTTTGTTATTTGGAATTCAGTGCTTCCTTGTTCAAGGTGGAAATGAATTTACCTACTTCATGGTCCAGATGTGAAATCCCTTTTAGGAAGTGAGCTGCAGTACAGCTGTACGCACGCACTGTAAGTGTGTCTGTATTGGCATAAGAAGGAATCATCCGTGCTGGGAGCCCATTCGCTTTTAAATAGCAGTTTAAACAATGATCTCCAACAGCCTCGAAAAAGCCCTAATGTTTTAATAAATTGGTAATGAGCTGCTTAATAAATGTATTATGGTATCTTAACAGCAACTTTGTAATCGAGATTGCCAACCAATTTTCTGTTGCAAGCAGGTTCTGACCCTCTGCTCTTCCCTAGTCTTCTCCAAAGCGTGAGTTTCAACTTGAAATTCCCGGTGCATGGTGGGGAGGGATTGTTCCGTCTCTCCCAGTTCCCCATCTGCTGAGGGCGATTGCACAAGGTGTTTGCTTTCATTCTCCGCTTTTGTCAAAATAGAGCAATTTTGCTTTTGAGAAAGTGTTGTAGCTCTTGGACAAAGCAGAGTATGTCAGGAAACATTTTGTAGAGGAAAAAATATGAGTGTTTGGTTGCTTGCCACGGCAGTTACTTGGGTATTTTTAGAATTGTAGAATTGTTCACAGGCGGTAAAAATTTGTGAGACAATCCTCTCTGACCTCAGTAAACCGTGTAAACCTTAGTTACTGCTTGGGTGTGGTAAATTAAATACCTTTTTGTACTCCCTTGTCTCGTAAAAAAAAAGCCGTGAAAATAGAAACCAGTCCCTGGAGAGTCCAGAGTGTCCTATTTCCCCACTACTTCCCAGTGCAGCGCTCATACCCCTCACGCGCTGAATCTACCATGGTTAGCGCAGCCGCTTTCGGCATAGGTGGTTGCGGGCCACGCGCTTCTCTTGGCTGGGAATGGGAACAGTAGCTCCATTATGGCTGGAATTACAGGTGAATGACAACATTTCAGCCACTTCCTCCGAGTGCCGCGGTGGTGTCAGCGCGAGTTTTAGCATGCGAGGATGCGAGTTTGTGCGGAATGCAGTTCTATTTTGTTTCCACGTTGTCACTACCAGAGCAGGCAAGGCGGTCTGGGCAGAAATGTCTAGCGTGGCTGATTCTCAGTTGCTTTCTTCGTGAAAGCTGTTGCTTATTCATTTCATTTGTTTCTGTCCTGTATTTCAGAATGAAAGCCATAGAAAATACAGACCTCCAAGTGATAATTGCATTAAGCTTTGAGGCTACCCTCCGTGGCTGAGCTGTGAAACGGAGGGTTGTAAATAAAGGCTGCAGCTATCTGTGGTCTCTATGAATGTCTTCTGTGAATGTCCCAGCATTTCCACTCAGTCTGTCGCTTCTGGTGAGGCACCGATTGTATCAGTCTGAGTTGCCTCATATCACAAATGATATTGCTAGTTTCTACCTACTGCCCAGAAACGCGGTGAGGCTTCCCAGGATGGGCGGCATGTGTTGCCTGCCAGCAGCCCCATCCCATGGGACAGCCTGGTTCCCTTCCCACTTCATGACCATGAGGGCTCCGGCTTCCCCAGCACTTGGCAGCAATGATGCATTTGAGCTCAGAGGCAGCCAAGGTATTTGACACCTCTGAAAAATGAGGCTTATATCAAATAGCCTGTTCAAGTATTTTATAAAAATGAGCTCTTTAGTCTTTGCCGTATTAAACAAGACAGCAAACTGGGGCAGAGGAGGGAAAGCCAACAGACAGGCAGCTCAAAACTCTGCAGCTTTCCCGTGTCTGAGCTGAGCTTGTTTTGCCAGGGTGATGCCCAGCTAAAGAAGCAGGGAAGGCAGTAAAGGTAAGCAAGCTGTTGGGTGCCAGCAGAAACCAAAGACAACTCACTAAAAAGAACGTTTTAGCTGGAGTCCTCTAATCAGAAGTGCTCCCCTGGAAAATCAGAAGGGGCTGCCACCTGCAGCTGGCCCGGCCAAAAGTATATGATGGAGGGCAGTGCAACCTGCAAGCCGTGTTTTGTGGTGGGTGGAGGTATGGAGGGAAGTTGTAGTCCAGACAGGATGACATCTTCTGGGTGTCACATCCCTCACAGGGAACAGTAGGAAGTCTCAGCCACAGGGACAAGGTTGCTGTATGTGTCACCTTAACCTCTATCGTGGTGTTTTGTGCTATTCCTCCAAGAGAAAGGTGGGTTTAAACTTGTATGAGTGAATTAACTCAGGAGTCTTGTCTCTCAAGACTTCCACCTTGAGATTTACTAAGCATTTCCTAAATTTGTATTGCCAAGAAATATTGAAATAGTCTTGAAATATTTCTTGATCCTCCAATTTAAGTGAGATCCATCCTTATTTAGGTGAGGTCCATCTGTATTTGTCTCCAAAGTTTAAGCAAAAGTAATGCTGCCACTTCCTCTGTTCCCAGAGCTATCGAGATGGGCCATTAGCGTTGTGTACTTGAACAGGAGTAGAGGCTGGCCTAATTCAGTCCAACTTAGAGGAAAAAATACTGCGACTGCTCCGAGGCTTGTTGAGAAATGAGTTAAATGTTTACAAAAAACCTCAATCTGTGAAGCTTTTGGAGCGTAGCTTAATGGGCAAAGCACAGGAATTTCAGTATGTGGTGGTTGCAGATACGCCTTTCTGACCTTCTTTTGTAACCTTGGGAAGCTTTTCCTTTCCTGTAGAATAGGCATGACAATACATCCCTGCTCTAGTAAAGTGCCTTTAAGTGTAGTGATGAAGTGCTATATACAACCAGCCCAGGATAAGAGCCTTTATCTGCCGCGTCAGTTATTCCTATGTTAAGGCTGGCTGCTGGAGGAATAAATAGAACCTGTTCCTCTGTATTAAGTGACTGCCCGAGTTCACGTCTGTTCTATATTTAAACATGCAGTTACATGTTTTAAGACATACTTCTTTACAAGTTTTGTTATTAAGCACATGTGCCTTTCGTAGTGTCACTGGGACCGTAAAGTTTAAATGCTGGATGCGGAAAGGGGAGAACAAGAAAACCTTTTAACCTGTACATTATTAGAAAACCATTTCAGATGATCCCTGTGGAAATGTTACTGATAGTTTTGTTTCTGAAGGCAGACAGTAACTAGTCATGATTTCCTCCAGGAAGGAAGTTATATGAACTGTGCAAAGCCTAATGAAGGGGAAATAGCTGGTTTATGGTGAAAATTTATAGCTTTCTGATGTTGCCTGGCTTTTATGTTAATCTTGTTGTGTGGACTGTGAGTTGGGAATAATTGAGAAACATGGAGGACAGAGTAGTTTCTGTAGTCGGTGAATTACTATCTAGTGAATGTAGGTTATAGCCTCGATCAACAGCAGGACGAGTTTCTTCTAAAACTTTTCCAGAGTTTTAACCACTTTAATGTATCAAGTTATGTGGTATAATGGAGTTCAGAATAGAATTGTGTCTTATAAAAGATCACTTCAAGGAGGAACTCCTTTAAACCTCAAGGCAAAAGGACAGGAGGAAGCAAAAAATGAAAGAAAACCCGGCCAATGTATAGAGGAAATCCTCTCATTTGAATTCTGAGCAGGGATTTCTTTAGTCATAACGAAGATACAACAGCAACTCCACTGCTGTCGTTGCTGCTATTGCAGAAACTGGGATGTCATGGAAGACCTTCCATGCTGGGAATGATCAAAATTCCCCCCAGGTTTCTGGCTTGTCTTTTGGTCTTAAAATGCTTTTTGAAGAGAACATATGTGGAAGAACTAAGAGCAGAGGACAAGGTGCCAAGGCGTCTGCCACGGTGCCCGATTGCCACTGAGTTTCAAGAGCAGCTGGGTACAGTGGGAGATGAGCACCTTTGAGCATCCTTTGAGATGGCTTCCAGAGCCCTGCTCTGCAGCTGGCTTTGCTGCAGGGTTGTCATCCTTTTATTTTCCTCTTGGTTTTCGTCTTTATAGGGGCAAATGACTGGTGAATTATGCATGATCCATAGGTTACCTCTCCATATTGGCTACAGATTAGGAAGCAGCAGCCATGCTGCTCCTCGGTAGCTGCTGTATTGGGAGTTCTGCTGCAGTCTGTTTGGAGGAACACTGTAGCATGTACCAAGCTGAAAGCTGTGCCTGCAACACCTCTTTCTTTATTAACAGGGATTAACACATTAAAAAAAAAAAAAGGGACTTTAAAGATGCATTAAGTAAATTAATCCTAGGCTTCAGAGGAGAAGTGGCCTCTCTGTGTTAAATATGCTTTTGTAGAGTAAAATGTGTTTGTGTATGAATTGTATAACAAGTATGTAGTCATGATAACTGAGATACATTTATCGTATATATTTGGTGTATTTGGACTCCTTGTCTCAGCTGGACTTTAAACTTGTGACATCTCCTGCTTAAAAAGAAGAAAAAATTGTCTCTGGCAAAAGCAAGTTGTTCTTCCCTGCACTCTGCCCACAAATGTCACGCAGGTAGCTGGGAAGTCCTTCTTCTTCCTCACAAAATTCAAAGTGCCAGAGCTGAGGGCAGAATGAAGTGGATTTACGCTGCACCAAGCACAGCTCTTCTAGATGCAAAAATGCTGGGTGTTTAAAAAGATTTCCAAGAGAGCTTGGGAGACAAGAGCTGTATGTTGCTGAAGCATGGATATTTTCACCTGCCCTATGAGAGGTGCACCTCTAGACTTGAGAAAGAACTATGCAATTGAACTTGAAAGAAGTCATACTTAAAAGCACTTTTTTTTTTAGTATTTCCT